>NW_019213177.1:513098-521116 GCF_002532875.2 Varroa jacobsoni | reverse complement strand
TATGGTTATGGCAGCTATCTGACACCTGGACCTTGTTATCTACCATTGCTCAAGCGCATAGACGATTTTTTTAGGTCCTTAGTGCGTAAGATCGTTTAGAAAACCGCTGAACAACCGAAAAACATTTCGGCATCTTTAAATCCATACACACCCAATTGTTACAGGTAGTAAAACATAGTATTACGATATTCAGGAAAGTAGTTCTGAAATGTCCACAGATTAAACCATGAGACAAGCACATCAGGAAATGGATTCGGATAGATGTCACAAGATTTTTTTTTTAGGTTAGACGAATTCGTCACTCCTGGCCGTCAATACCGCCGACACATTCATAGATTGGCCCGTCTATGCACCTAAATCAATGTTTGATTCTAATGATAACGTAGCTCGGAGCCTTCGTCGTTGATTTGTCCCAAACTGAATCGCTGAAAGCTGAATCGGGGTCTATGTCCTATCCGTACATAAACAAGTTAGCCCCTTCGCTCGGGAATTCAACTAAATTAAGTGACGCTTCAAAAAAAAATCAATCCCGGATCATTACCTGTTCATCAATCACCGCTAATACTATGTGTATCATTTTCAAGTCAAACCTCTTCTCTGGTTATACGTATACATTAAAGTACCTATCAACTGAAAGCTGTCGCGTTTGTTTGCACATTGCACGTATGTATGCACGCAGTAATCTATAATCAAAAAAAGGCAAACTAAAATCAATCTGATTTGTATCGTTGGGATTGAAATACATGGCAATTAACAACAAAAGCTCTTCTATACTCTTTTTAATTTGTTAATCGAAGTAGGGTTGCCTCAGAAGACAAACGGACCTAGTGGCAATTAAGACAAATCAGAAGACGTATATGCTTCATTTCGGGCTATGAAGACTTTTCAGGTTCACTCTAGAAAGGTCCGGAAATTGTCAAACTATCCCAAGAACTCATGCATGGAGTTCAAATCTAGTACGCAGCTGGGATAAAGATTCGTAGTAGAATAGAATAGAATAGAAATAGAAAAAAATAAGAGCTAAAATTGCGTGAGAAGAAGACTAATAAAAGGGTAGAGTCGGCAATAAGTCAAAAAATATGTAACAAGCTATGTCTGATATAATGACTTTGTATTATATCCTAGTAAAATGTTCAGATCGGTAACAGAATTTAAAAATCAACGGATACAATTGCTCTTCCTACGCTACTCCTGCTTCAGGATTAATATAGTTAGATAAATTGTGACCGTAGGGGCCCTAATGTAATTTAAAAGATCTATCGTGATAAGCACAAATATATATAGTTCTTCCGAATTGGACACAAAGTAATTTCCTGCATTTGCAGTTTTTTCCGATCTGTAAAAATTTACAACCCTTCACTTGAAATGCCTCAATCCATACGGCACAGACCTAGGTTTCAAGCATAGAAAGTTGCTCCGTAGGTTTGAACTCCTGGGACTGCTATCGACAGGGGAAGCCCTAAATTGTAACACTGTAAAACCTGTTTACGCTGCGTGAAAGGGAAATGTGAGATACATTGTTTAATGGTCTGAATATCAGCCAATTTAGACTAATGAAGCACATCGTGCAAAACTGAACGGAACCCAATTATACAGGCGGAAAAATCGTGGCACGAAACTGCCTACCTAAGTTTTGTGTTGCCTCCAGCGCTTGTCAAGTTATACCACTTACCTCCCATGGGTGTGCAGCGACTAACCGGCCTTGCTGGTAGAACAACGCATCTAGCGGCCGCATGTTGATTAACCACGAGGGGGTGACAGACGGCGCGGGCCCCGTGGGGCCGCTGCTGGCGCACCGCACGGCCAGCCTCCTTTTGAATAGAAACCTGAAATCGACACGGTCCGCCATTGTGTGAACGACTTCGATTATGATACATTATAGGAATAAGAAGGATGGTCTAATAGGGAATATTGTATAATTAAATTTCCTGACTAATTCAATTCAAGGTTTCATGTCATACAGTAGCGAAAGCAAGTGGCTGTCGCCATTTGTAATCTCCTTCCTTACATGATGATTTCATTTCTATTTACTTATTGCCCACAGTTGTGAAGCATTTTCAGGAGGCGTAGGCAAACGCATTTATGCACGATCGTCACCGTCGAACCTACCATTCTACGGGTCTAATTATGGGCACCGGTCAACCAAATCGCTTTAGAACCAACCATCAAAAGTCCAACCGTTGACTACGCCAGTACCCATTTGAGCACGATCTTTAGTCTTTCTGTTCATGCTCGGTGCCGTCGTATGTCGTACTTAGGTGTACTGTTAGGCTGTGGCTTTCCAAATATCCCAACAAGCTTGTTCAGGCTGTTTGATAAACTCTCCGACGACTTTCCTTTTTACATAAATCTGCCTAAGGCCCTGAACGAATGTTCTCTGTCGCGTTTCTCTTGTGACTGGTCGTTTTGATTGATTAACCCAAGGAACGTATCCGAGAAAATGAGAATCTGAGCTGTTTGGACGCGCACGTTTCCCACTCTACGATTAACTTCACGCCGTAGGCTAAATGCGAAACCGGACGCAGACGACACACTTCGTTTCGTGCCGGCAGGAGTCAACCATCTGCGGGAGCGTTTAACGGCTGTTCTAACCGAAAAATTGGAAACCATCTATTCAGATACTGTATGGCAAAACACGTGCATGTCAAGTATCAAATAAGGATAGTTAAGCTTAATCAATAAAGTCAATTTACGCTTGCAGAGTTCAAGCGACAGAGTAAAGAAAGCTCTAGTTAGAATACGCCGGGCTTTCCGTTGCATGCTTTACATTGGAACCGAAAAATCCCCGTTGGAAGGCAGATATGGCTATCGCAATAGAGGCAATAGAAAACTACGTAGGTGCGCGCGTCTGCAATCATGGCAGGCCTCGAAATAGGTACAGTTCGTCGTAAAATTCTGTAGCTTGTAAGAAAACTACGGAAAGATTTCAGGACAATTAGAAGCCTTCCACGAAGTATGTCAAAACGTTTTCACGAACCCGAAAGTAGATGCTGTCGAGCGACTAGCTTTACCTAGAGGCTTTGAAGTTGACGAATTTGTGAATCAACATTCATAAATTCGTCAACTTCAAAGTTGAGGCGCATGCGTGGCTAGTCCAGTCCATTGTTACGACGTATCGTTGTATATTAGGAGACACCTTGAGGATTTTCGCTTGTGCCGCCATCTAGACAAGCGGATATTTAAATAAATGCCCATCTAACTAGCCTATACGAACGTATGTATACAAACATAATAGTACTTTAGTGCTTGATAATCCTTGGCAAAATCCATTCGATTTAATGACTTCAGTGCGATAGGCTTCACGAACGCCGATCCAAAATCGCAAAGATGCTATCGAAATTTTTACGTCGTTCATTACCCGCGAAGTCACAAGCGTTCCGTGATACGTCAATTGCAGTTCCATTCACACGAATCTATAATCTGGCTCAGCCACTGACGGTGACGTCATGTTATGCCGAAATCGCGATAAAAAACAGCCAGGTCCGATTAGTAACAACGATATAAACGATTTCTTTGTGACGATTAAACAATTTGTGCGTAATATGCACATCGATTTATCAGTGTTCCACCACAGAATACGCGTAAAATGAATGAGGATAATTTTTTTCATGATTTTAATGCCAGGACATTTGCCTACCCTGAACTTCCTAGCAATATGCAGAAAGACGCCAGTTTAACCTCTACTGTTTCGTGAATTGCTATATTACAACACATTTTAGGAACCATATAGGATGCAAACATATCATAAAATGGTTACGTACGTTGACCTAAACACACTGCAGGTCAATTGTCAACAATGCAGCGGCTCATGTGGGTTCAGCCAAGGGAAGCCCCCGAAGTTGTACACATGATAAGCAAAAGTTCATACATGTAAGTTACGTCGTTCGAAGCCTACAGCTATGCTTTCTCGTAGCCGTTGTTTTTGAGTCTGTCTAGAAGCTTATTTCCGTAGAGCTTTTTTTTTTTCGTGAATAATAGTTTCACTGGAGACTATGTACAAAGTTAACTTTGTGTGATTTACCTAAATATGAATGGATTTATCCGACTTCTAGCAACTGACAAAAACGTGGTCTAATTATTTTTCATAAAGAGGTCTTTGAAACGCCTCATAATGACGAAGTGCTTATTACATCTGCTCTTTCCAGCTGCGTGCCCTAGCAGTTAGCGTTGTATCGATAAGTTTATCGGACCTTTACGACAAAACAAACGTGCGTAGTCCAAGATTTCAACCAATAGGTCACGTAGTATATTTTCAAGTTTTGTAGGCAGATACGTTGGCACCGCGTCAACCCGGAAACATTTTCCTACCAAGCAACTTCTATTGGATAACACAGCTGACCTTCTTTACCGAAGCGACAATAGTAATAATGATAAGCATAATAAAGTCACGTTCGAGTAGAATCGAACGAAATAGACATAATCGAAGTCAACTTCCGTCGGACGTGAGAGCACTCGCGTATCGACGTGACGTTGGCCGTAAAACTGGCTGCTTCATCCAAAAAATACCTGGGCCGCTTCCTACCATGCCATGCGTCGATCTGAAGAATCGTTGTGCCCAAACATAGAAATATTTGAAGGTTCTCACACGACTGGCTACCGGTAACGGCAGCGACATAGCTTACCTGGGTTGACACTAGACTATAAGTTTTTAATGTTCTCATCAAGCAGCACATTGGAAAGATAATATACGACCACAGTTACCAAGACGACGTTCAGCCGAAAGTCTCAAATGTTTAACTTTCGAGTGATGAAAATTCCAAGATCGATGCCTGGCTAGAAGCGCCTGTTAAAGTCAGCAGCTGTCTGCAAAAGTAGAATTTGGTTCACGAACTATTTGCACTTCTAAACGAAACCTGCCAAAAGTTTCGTTGACCCTTAATCAAGTTCATTCAAGCAATAGTAAATTCGAATATTTGCTCTATCAATAAGTCTTTAATAATATAATATATAGATTGTATCGCATTCCCTTGAATATTTTCGAAAGAATAGCGTTTGAATATTTTAGCAAGAATAGCACCTACAGGGACCCAGTTTGCCGAAAAACTTATTTGTAAGGCCGTATAACTGATGCGCTGCCATATGCCATTCCTTCAACGGCAGACAATCGATCACTGCAGACCTTAAACAGCCATACTAGCAAATCTATGGTAATTGTTGACATCTATTCCCACAGCTATCTATGAACGATACGCTCAATGAATTTTACCCTTAAACTCAATAAATAAAACTCACAGTTTCAGCAAAGTTTGATTTGCATCGAGTCCATAGCCAGCCAAGGTTAGATGGACACGCTCACGCACATCGCGCAGATACAACACATAGACCATCCATACGTACGTACGCAGCAAAATTAAGAAAATCTCTCGTTTATCATCTGTTCGACCCAATTAGGTGTCGCAGCAATCTCAGTAGGTAGGATTCGGAACTGACTAGTTGAGTATTACGATTGCTTTCACAAATCAGCTTTTTCTGAAAGCCGTAGATTCAGATCTTCTAGTACAAGCAACTGCATCCCCGGCCGATCTAGCTCATTCGCACTCGGTACTGCACAAAGAACACGCAGACAGCTAGGTGTCATGCACAGACGAACAAACGCCGCTCCTGAGAAGCTTGGAGGGGCAACTGAGTACTCCGAGCTGTCTGTTTGTCTGATCCACAGATCTGACTAGCGCCGCTAACACTGTTGTCGCGATGGCAGCTGTTGCCGCTCGCCGCGGAACGTAACACCACGACATATCAAGCGACATGAATTGTGACTAGCGGCTTGCGTCGTTATTTGAAACGCCAGTGGCCACAACAGCCATACATAAAGAGCGGTGACTGCAGTAAATCACTGTACGGACCGTGTATCCAACGGCTGATTAAGCCAGCGACAAAAACCAGCAAAATGCCAAAACAGTGTTTGTCTAAACCACAACGGTCGACTTGGTCCAATTAAGGTAAGGATGAACGCTATCAGCGCAGCTCTCTCTATCGAGCTGCTAGTTAGTGGCGATAGGCGAACGTCGATCGATGTGCCGATTTTGCACTTGTACAGGACACGAAGGGTCTCAACTAGCGAAAGGACTGCGGTGGCGTGAGCACCAGCCCAAGCAAAGAAAAGCCGTTCCGTTAAAACAAATATATCTCTGTATTTCGAGTTTTACGTCCGCTATCGCCGTTAGGCACTCGATCAGATAGCCGATTCCCAGCACAAGACGAACTGTGTCTATGCCCGGGTTGAAACCTAGACTACGATGTGTCCCTAAGAATAGAAAACAGCTGCCTTACTTACTAACATGGGAAGAGCTTCTATGTACCTAACCGGCAGTAGCAGCGGTAAGCAAAGGTGTGCAGATCAGGCCTAGCAGCAACCGATTTTCATCGAAAGAAATTGACCTGTCGATAGGAATTGCACACCTACTTTAGGAAGATGAAAGTTAGGTAAGAAAAATACAGCTGGGGTGAGTTCAAAAGCAGCGATATTTGGTAGCCTGTACCGAAATACTTCGTAGCTGCAAATGTCTGGGTTGCAATAACGGATTACTCCAAGCTGTCCACCTCTGAAAAAGTAACAGATGATCTCGATTCGACCTTGCTAGAAAACCACGCTCTTTAGACGAGACAAACAGAATACGTATGAGCAAATGTGATGCTTGTCATAAATTTTACACAACTATCTTAGTACTAATACTCAGCAAACTGTGGCATAGTTACAATATCCGAGTGAAAAATCACGGGCCAACGTAATGTTTAGGACCCAGCTAAAAAGTGTTGCCGTTCAGCAAGTGTTGCACAGATTACGTTCGGGTAGATCCTGTGGCAAATCTGTAGACAAAACTGTTTTGTGATTGTTACAACCTGTTACTGTTTTTTTTTTTGTTCACGTTGAAACCACGTACTTTTGAAACGATATTTGTAAAGCAATAAATTGAATAATTACGGTACAGTAGCTGGTGTGGAAACGGCAACAGAATGCTAATTGCATGCAGATGACACGAAAGCGATTCTACATAGGTCGGTCAGGACAAAGTTAGTTCAATTTAGTCAAAGTTAGGACAAAGTTCAATTTAAAATAAGAGACTTGGACTAGAGGGCGATTAAACTTGCTCAGAAAGTCTGAATGTCATCTATAGGTATCTCTATCTGAATATATTACATTACAAATTAGCGTCTAATTAACATAACTAACATAGTAGTAGTAGTAGTAGTAGTAGTAGTAGTAGTAGATTATTGTTAAATTTATAAGCTTTCAGATGTTATGACCTTTTGGCGTTTAATACTCATCCATGGCGTGTTAAAATAGTTCGGACGATTAAATTCAATCCGAGTTCTAGTTGACACAATCTGTGTCTCGCGTAGTTCCCGTATGGGTCTGGGAACATAGGAATTTTCGATGTTTTTATTTAAATTCGGTGACCCTATCTCAGTTTTTGGTGTTCGAGGCACTTAAGTAAGTAATTTAATTGTTGCCATTAATGCAGATCGGGAAACAGCGTTATAGAACATTGAATTGTGAAGTTGATGATCTTTTTTATTTTACAATTGGCTTAACAACCGTATAAATCATGGAAAAGTCCTTCAACTACAGGGAGATCGCTGCACCATTTATCACGTACGCCGAATCGATGGCGCCAGATAACACAGCGCAAAATCCTATCAAAATGCGCAAAAACATAACATTTGCAATAATTACCTTTAATTGCTTAACATAGCCTAAATACAATGCTGTCAACAACCTTCGGGAGAAGTGCATATTAACGCTGATTTTGCAAACTTATTTTTACATTTATTTTTAAACAAAATTAACATTAACGTACTTAGCATACATGCATACATGCATACATGCATGCATACATGCATACATGCATGCATACATGCATACATGCATGCATACATGCATACATGCATGCATACATGCATACATGCATGCATACATGCATACATGCATACATACATGCATACATGCATAGCATACATGCATACATGCATGCATACATGCATACATGCATGCATACATCATACATACATACATACAT
>NW_019213177.1:511807-512998 GCF_002532875.2 Varroa jacobsoni | reverse complement strand
ATACTATTTCTTTCAGCTATTTTTAATTTTACCTAATGCAGAGTTTATTTGGCGAACTGTCTTTAACCGCTGCAGTTATAAGATTGAACTCACATCCTTAAATCGGTTGAATTTTTCGATTTCTCATAATTTACTACGAGTGAAGATTCCTCAGGAAACGATATTGGACGTAAAAAAGTACATCTCGAATAAACAAAAAACAATACGGCATTTTAAAATGTGAGATCAATGTTTGTTACGTTTATTACCGATCTACTGATAAAAATTATTTGATACAAGATTATAGCATCACAAGTCCTAGAACCCCTTGCCAAACTACATTATGTAACATATGGAATAAGAACAAATAAATATTATTAAGACAAAAGCTCGTCTTTATTTCGACTAAACTAGATAATCCTATATAGACGTGGAAAGAGTTATATAGCTAAAAAAAATTGCCTCAGTCTTATTGTTATCCTTACAACACGTCCATCTTAGATTATTTAAAATTGAACATAATGATTATCATTTACAGGCTTTTGATCTATTTCGCTACAACAAGAACGTCACGTTACTTGACGCTGCTAAATCAAATTGTTTTGGCCAATTCGTATCACGCATCAGTGGGTAACTGTTACCGCAGCATGGTCAACCCAGAAAAACGTTACGTTAGATATACGTATAATAGAGCAGAGGCCATCAGTAGACTCCGCTCGTGTGACTGATCGGCCGAGAAGACTAAGTAGGCAGAATTCTGTTCGAATGTAGCCGTAGCGGCCCATTTGTTGGTCTGCACTTTTCTGCCGGCCTAAAAGACTGAACTCGCCGGTCACAGCCAGGGCTATTGTTTACGAGTCAACTGCTCAAATGGCGAATAACAGCAAGAACGATCAAAATAATAATAATATCTCATATAATAATAAGCGTTACTCCATTAACTTTCTTTTTTCTCGTGCATTTCCCTCTTTCTTTCACTCACCTGCGCGTTCCGCGACGGCTAGAGCCGTCAGTGAGCCGTCCACTCAACTCAATTCGACTGTCTCGGTGCTCGCGTAAGTTTGTGAGCGGCTTGACTTCGGGTAGGTGGCGGCAAGTAGAAAAAAGATTTTTCTCACTTCTCCCTTATGGCATGATCATATCCAACGGAGTTGATTAGCAAAGATGGGCCAGCCGGTTCATATTTGTATATACATATATATGTGTATTTAT
>NW_019213177.1:315397-511707 GCF_002532875.2 Varroa jacobsoni | reverse complement strand
AAGGAGAGAGACCCATGTTTTGGTTAGCAGAAGGATACTATAAATAGCTTTAGTTTCATAAATGAATTCCCACGCTAACTAATGTTGATTACAATGTAATGATAACACTAATAATATTAATCCATGCCACTGCTGCCATTAGCGAAAGTTTGCTAGTGCGATATCAGCAATGCTCGGGTAAACCGATTCTATTGTATTGTTTACATCGCGTTCAAAAACTGATAAAAAAAATACGAGCGGGGAGAGCGAAAAATAAATTTTACTGATGTCTATGCTCTTCAATAATTGCAAACTTTAAAATCATCGTAATTATCACTATTTGTTATAATTAGAATTGCTTAAGGTGTCGATCATGCTTCAAGAACGGGAGAGAGAAAGTGGGGGGAGTGGGCACGGGAAGGAAGGAAAAGCTAATAAAAAAAATTACGCGCACATCGATTGGGCACTTGTTACTGCATGTCTAAACAAGTGTACATAAATAGCACTGCATCAAAAAACCGAAGAAGCACGCAGTGCAACCTACGCGCCTATATACGTGTGTCTGTGTGAGGGAGAGAGAGAAAAAGGGATTGAAGTTAATCTTTTATGTTCAGCCTATTTTGTCATGCGCGCTGTCAAGGGCTTCTCTGCCCGTGCGCATCTTCACCGGGTCGGCGGCAACGATGATAACAGCGGTGATTAGTTATGAGGGACTGGCAAAAAATTTTGTGGTAATAATGAATAAAAATGATAAGTTTAGTTATTAAATAGCATTATTTCTATTTCGTCCACTATGTTCGTGTTGTTCGTTCGATGCTTACCAAGGTAGCCTAGATTCTGCTTATAGATAGAAGCGATTAAAAGCCGGATGAAAGAAGCCGATGAAGAGATCTCTAAACGGCGCAATCTTTTGGGTTTATATGAGCACTGAATTCAAAAACTTTTCTCTTTACGTTCTAGTTAACTCAATGAACAATGGAAACGAATCCCAATTTTCCTTTAATACGGTAGTTTTTTTTGTTGCTAACAGTCTTAGGCTGCAGCTGCACTACCAGCGTTATTGTCTATGTGTAGCTTCAAAGGACAAGTTCCACGATAGAGCAAAACTTCGAGCTTTCACAGTAGACAAACTTAGTAAGTTATTGTGAGGAGTACTAGAACAAAAAAGGAAAGTAAATATATAAGCAGTGTGCGGTGTGATTCAGTTGACTGTGTTTAATTTTGATATGCTTTTTTTAATTTTTCGTATCTACTAGCCTTTGAAATTCTCTGCATTTACGACGTTTTCTTATTTTAGTTCCTATATATACACTGGAGATAAAATATATATATATATATATAGTAGCGATTGTGTATCGTGATTATTAGTTGACATCAATATGTGGTAATATGGACAAGCAAAACAACGGACAACTGATACTAATAATAATAATAATAATAGCGGACAGTAGTTACAAACGTGATAAATGTACGACATAGTATGTCCTCTTGAGTGTATCCAAGCGAGAAACCTCCGAGGAAAGTGGTAGCAGAGGTAGAGGAACAGTCGAAAATGTTCAAGCATAGCGAACCGCTCATAAACAAATAACAATACTAACTAGTATAATATGTAAACAGAGACCCGTTCCTTAGTAGCGTCAAGACCCACAAGCGCACATCCCCCAGTCTACAAAAATGTCAAGCTGACGAAGGAAAAACGATACTTTGCACTTGGCTCCCGTAAGGACTTGCTCGTGGCTAACGGTCCACATGATCATAGAAATGGTGATCGACCAATGACGAGGTAAATGTTTGAGCGGCACTCTAGTAGGGCGAGGTATCATTGTGTGGAATATATAAACGCATGTAGAAAAGTCTTCATGTCAAGGTTTTCGACGCCGAAGCGAGAAATGCGTGAGCATAAATGATGGTTTTCAAATGGTGTCTTGAAACAAGATGAAGACAGAAATTGGGGTGTGAGAAGAAAGAAGTCGTATTCATACTGCGAGTACGATGTGATGATTAGGATGTGATCTTTTTCCTCTCAGATTGGTAGGAATTGTCACTGATAGTATACACACTGGACACAAAGCATGAAAAAAGACGAAGTGGAATGATGCGGCTGTTGTCGGTAGGTTAGATAAGGTAGACTTGTCGCGGCTACGCGAACCAACACGGATTGGAGTGGTTTTGAAAATCAACATAAGAGATAAGCAGACGGTAACAATCAAGCTTATGATGTATGAGATGGACGATGCGAAGATCGAACATATATACACTGGCATTCGTCGACCCAGAATACTGACAGGTATCGGATCGACATGTTGCGTTTGAGGCCATATAATGTGGTCAGAAGAAATGGCTGCAATGGTAAGGAAGGTGACAGACAACTGCATAAATGAATTGAGGTACATAATAATGAAAATGAGTAGCGAAAAGAGTACGAGAAATACGAAAGCTGCCACACATCGACATTTACCATGATGATGATGATACCGGTGCTGCTGATGATAATGGTGAACATCAACAGGTCAATGGTCATAACGATGACGATGAAAATGTTTGTGGTGTGCGACAATTAACGCGACAGAAAATAACACTGTATGTCACTGAATTTATAGCAATTAATAAAAGAAAGAAATTAACAGTCAACAGGAATGAGCATTTTTTAATAAGTACATTTGCGAAAATCGGCTTAATCTTTTTTTATGGTCATATTATGGTTTAAATGCATTTTTAAAGTGAAATCTATAAACCTTTGCAATGGAATTATACTGCATATAAAATGGATTCAGAAGCTTGGAAGCTCTAGTGACTTTTGAAATTGATTTTCGAAGTAACAAGTAAGATTTTAGTGGTAAACAAGTTGCAAGGAGAAAACAGTTACCGAAGGAAGCGAGAGAATTAAAACTCGCTTTGTTTTATAGTGTAAAGTTATAAAGTTTGAATTAATAAAATTATTAGTTTTATTTTGTTCTCTTTATGGATTATTTTTATAGTTTTGAAACGCTTTCAGCAGTTTGTTTTTTTGTATAAATCGCGCCTATCTATTCGATTTTTTTTAATCTGAAACTTTCACTGTAATGGAAATTAGTTTTCGAAACCTGCATGTAAATTCACTATTCACTGCTAGCGGCAGCTATAGTACTATTCATCGACTATTTTACGTAGCGCCTTTCGAAGCGTTATTTTTCAGTTAGATAGTTTTCCCAATCTCCATCATTGACGTCACAGTAGGGCTTTTCCCCCTTACTCAATAAATGTAAATCTTTCTTGTAGCGTCCGCTGTATGGACAGGGGAATGGTGTTTGCGCTTTCTGTTCTTTTTGCACCTGCCACGATGTTAATATCGTGGGTTATAGGCGAGGCTCGCTAAAAATAATTTGCTTAATGTACACAAGAAATAACCTCTACGAAGCTTGACAGCAGTTCCTTTCTTGCTTGTTGAAACAAATATTGGCATTGTTATTTTAATTAAATGATAGTGCAAGCTAGTATTTCAAGGGATACTAAAACGAAAGCCTTTTTGTTATGTGCTCTTTAAAGGCATACTAAAGGGTGAACCGTAATTGCCTCTGTTGTCACAGAGACAGCTAAGATCGAATGAACCGACAGACCGTGTGAGCTTACCCTTACTTATATAACTTATCTGGAAAGAGCTTGGCCGAAGCTTGTTTGCCCACTGGATTGGGAGAATTGGGTCAAGTTGACACGCATTTTGCGGCGGATGTTATTCTGATCAATGGGTCAGAATTGGCTTGATTGATCAAACTAACTCTAGCATTTTTCATAAATTCGATTAGACAAGCTTAAAAGGTATGGAAAAAACCTAAACTTTCTGCGATTCTTCATCGTGATAAGCTCATGGTAAAGAAAAAACTATGCGTTACACATACGTCAATTTTCAGATTCGCAACAGACTGGTTTCTTCTAGGACTATAAGTGCTAGTTTGTTTGGTCAGTAGTACGAATTTTTGCACAACGTCGTTTTTCCGGACATGGTGGCCTCTGTGCAATGTGTAGAAAAAGAAATTCTACTAAAGGTATATTCTTTTGGCGGATTTCTTTTTTCGTTTCTGGATATTCTGTTTATTTGTATTCAATTTATTCGCGGACAGGCTACACCTTCGCTGTCAGAATTCATTGTCTAGCTTGCTTCACTTCGTTCCGTTGATCGTTCCGTGTTTGACGTCACTGCCACACTTTTGATACCACTAATTCCACGTTTTGATAAGTAACGCAAGGCCATTTGCTTATTGCAAAGCAAAGGAATCTGACATGAAGTTGGCCTTACCTAGTAACTTTGACTGTGTTACGAATTGCTATACTACATACTACTGTACAAGGAGTATTCGATCCACGAACTCTACGTGAACAGTATAAACTTTCGACTGCCAGTCATCTACGAGATCTTAGAAAAGAGCGAAGCCATTCTAAAGCTCAATAATAGTATGTATTTCCTAAAGACTGTGTTAATTACCTTCTTCTTACAATTCACACAAGCAGCATATATGGCCCGTGATTTCTGTAATCGAAATTTGTTACACAGAAGAACCACTGCAAAATATTATTTTTAGATATACTCGGTGCGCCTTAATTAGCCCTGTACGGCCTCACCAACGAACTTAATTGACAAACTATTATCAATGCTGGGTAATTAAGGTTCTAGTAATTCATATACTGATATAATATTAGCTTGATGCTATTCAAAACGTAGATACCGTTTGTTGATATTTTTTTTCATACTTAAGCACGCATAAAATCTATATACTATAGAATGTAAGTGTATCTCGAAAAACTAACTACTGGAGCGACTTTGTGTTTATAGGATTCCCACACCACATTGTTTTGGTTAATATATTATATACTTTAAAAAACAAAACGTTTTTTTCTATTCTTCTTCTCATGAAGTTAAAGTTAAGGACGGTTTGGCAATTAATGTGGCTCAATTGTAATGATACTTTTGGAAGATAGATACTGTTAGCAATTTAGAGCTATTACAATTTACTAAATTACTTACGGTGTCTTTTAGTAAGAGATGAATGTTAAACACCGGAATATACTTTACAATAGTATAGTAATTAATTTTTATTTTTCATCATGCATATTTATTACTTAGTCATTTAGCTCAACAAGAAATAGTCTTGTCTCTATCTTAACCATCCTGGCTATAGTTGGCTCACTTAGATATATAAAGAGAGAGCGCAATACATATAATACTGAAATGAAAGATTAGAAGTTCTGTAGTTTTTGTACGTTTAAACATCGTTTCGTTGAGTCCTTAAAAATGCTTGAAATTTAAAAGAATAAAATTTCATAACAGAGTAAGAAACTTCTCTTAAACTTTCGCTTAAAGAAAGCTTATTTTTTATAATTTTACGAAAATAGTTAGCCTGGATATAATAAACGTTATGCTGTTGGGAACTCCATAAGAAACCTTTGTTACGTCGATAGACCCCAGTAGCACCACGAAGAAACTTTGAAAGAGTAATTTACTATTTTAATATTCCTGTTTATTTTAAACAACAAAAGTTACTATGAACATACAGAGGGTGTACTGAATTTTTCCACAGTTATAATAGCTGCTGGTTTGAAAGATTGGACTCCAGTGTAAAAGAGCGATCCTAGTAAAAGTCTTGAGTGGCTTTTGGCCAGCAATTTGAAGATGCGTGCTTGCAGCCGTACAGAGTCGTTGACCGGCGACGATCGGAAAGTAGGTTTTACTTACAATGCACGAATCTTTGTTTCGTTTGGACACAGCGTTTGCTGCAGAGAGGCGAAGGGCGATAAATAGTTCATTTGATGAATTTCAAGCGGGTTATTATGGGATTACAACCTTGATGACTGTTAATCGAATTACGACGGGCGGTAGAATTGTAGTCTTTATGAGCAGAACAATCTGTTGAGGATATCGCTTAGCTGCGAAGGGTAAATTCTGGTAGTCAGAACTTCTATCGTACTGAGTTTATGCACAAAGAATATTGGTCTACGTAAAGCTTACATTGCTGTTGTAAATGTAGACCGACTGTAGGGCCGATTTTGACACCAGTTAACCAAAAAGAAATGACCAAAGAGACACTTACAGGGTAGATACGCCCTATTCAAGGTAGTCTGATATATGCTGTGATTCGATATGTATGATAGGTGTATTGGCAAATTTGCTATGTTATGAATTGTGCTTGTTATGACCTGCTTCTTTTATCAGAAGCTGTTAAATAAAAAAATTGCTACCGTTGTCCAGTTTTTTTTTTAACTTGCTTTAGGCGTGGCAGAAGTTATGCAGTAGGAAATCATTTGAATTGCAGTTGTTTTTTTTAATTGTTATTTTGCTTTTTATGGTGACAAATCTTCCTAGCCTGACAAACATTACTATTAGCCCTGAAAAACAGTCATCGTCATGTATGGAGCGGAATCCGCAACAAAACGAATTCTAATTGATGTGCCATCATGCAATAATACATCACACTTTTCTCTCAATATTGGCAGTTAAACTTATCCTCCTAGCTTGTATAACCACTCATAAATAGTAACACTGAGACACTAGCTGTGATCCGCGGAAATAGTATTTCCAGATGAAATTACTAAATGAGTAATGAGACAGCGCTCTTTCTTTGTCATGTTCTCAGTTGTTTCTCATATTAATTGCTAATGGCTAAAAAAAAAAAGTTCGAATACTTTGCCGGAAAATGTTTTTGAGTGCAACATGTTCTGGAAATTACAGTTAAAACGCATAAAAACTAACTTAATGTCAGGTAGATTTTTCATCAGATTTCATATTTTATAGTGTTTCCCAGACATCTAATTCTACAATGCGAATGGAGAAATTTTGGATGCGGTTGTAGTTTCGTCCTGTTGTTTCTTTGTTGGGCCCCTATCATGTAAAATTTTTGTGCGGTTCGTCTTGGGGACCTCTTTTCACGAGGCTAAGTCCCATCGGAAATGACAAATGCCGATAAATCGAACCGTAGATTTTTATCAATGGATGGTCCCTGTAACAATACTGAGCAATATTTCGTTATTGTTTAATCGCAACATGAAAACTTGTATTGGTATAGAAACCCACCGGAGTCGCTCCTACCGATGTCAGATGCCGTTTGATGCAACGCGTAATGACTATGCTGTACGTAACACTTAAAACGCTTAACTTCAAGTGACAAATCCCCAGCTGCTCGAAATCGTTGCTTCAAGACTGAGCGTATGAAACCCCTTAGGGTTGTGCAATGACAGCGTGTTTGCCTATAAAAGTTTGGGGCGCGTGAGGTTTGAAACTATACGTTGACACATCTCGTGTCGTGCTGGGAGTCAGCAGTTTGTAGCTATGTTTGGTTGCACTAAAATCGAAACATCTTTTAGGCTATACGACATCTTTGTTTAATAAAGAAGAATTGTTAAAAAAAAAAAAACAGCTCTGCGTATAAAGCTTCACTCCAATGTTTTAAACGTCTTCATATTATTAATCTATATGCAAATGGCAGGTACCCCTACACAGAGTTAAAATTAAATTATTTGTAAGTTAAGCACCTATTTATTGGAGCCAAAATCTAATAATATACTGCAAGAGCGAATATTAACTAAAATTATATTTGAATATAAATGTATAATATTGGTACTAATAAATACTAACAATAAATCTTCGTTTCTTTGCTCAGCCTGATCTTTTTTTAACTTAAAAAGAATTATCATTTTAGTTGTGCGAGAATATGTATTGTTCTCTCATATATAGCACATGTTACATTTAGGCATAAAGTTTATGCTTAAACATAAAAAGACAAAACACATATTGTTGAAAAAGAAAATGTTGGAATATTATAAGAATTTAAGTTCGTCTCATATGATTGATGGATTCTTAAAACTGGAACTACACGCTCGACATGCTAATATATATATATATATATATATATATATATATTCTTGGCGAACGGACGCTAGGTAGGCGCGGTGGTGGTGGTGGTGGTTGGAGGTCTCGCGACATTTTCAAAATTCGCGCTACCAAGAAAGTCAAACGCATCCGGTATCTGCATGGTACTGATGGTTGCGGGTATTCCTTGCCTACAGAATATCTATAAGGTCAGCTAGAGGTCAGCACAACGCAGCAAGTGCCAAGGAGAAATATAGTAAAAATAAATTAATGTAAACTGAAGATAAAGGGAGCTGATAATTTAAAATAATAATATGCTACTACCTATGTTCAGATTGCTATAGCATATTGCAGGGATTCTAATGGATTTTTAAAAATCAATTATAGTGGTATTTCGGTCGCTGAACTTATAATCACGACTCGGATTATGGATATTTCTGTATCTGATATCTATCTATCTGAAGAGCTGTATCAGTAAAATGATAATATTACGACGAATCGTCATATGAATGTGTGAGGACGCATAATTTATTTAATGCATACTTAACGATGACTTCTTTGTTTCTGTTAAGCCTATTTCTTTGACCTTCGCTGCCGTAAAAATGGCTGCTTTAGTCAGAGTAGTAGTCAAATATGCAGAAAGCTAAACGGAAAAATAGTATGCAAATAAGTTATAAAAAAAAGGCAATAATGTAAAAGCGCTCTGAAGACGGCTGCTATGGTTGCACACACGGCAGAAGCAAAAACAAATGCTTAAGCAAATGACATCACACTCATTGAAGCTAAATCTGATTTCCAACATCCATATAAACGTTTGCATTGCTACGGCTTAGACAAAGGTATAAGTGAACATTTCTCGTCCCGAACTTCTATTTTGATAGAATTCGCAGGGACTTCAGGAAAAGCAAGAGCGCGTTTTGCCAAATGCTATTCATATTCATGTGCGGTCTCTTTCTCTATGTTTCTGTCGAAATAAATAGGTGCGATCTATGCTGTTCAAGAGAAAGAAAACCTGAAAGAGATTTACTTTTATCGTAGCTTTGCCACGTCTTAATTCGGCTAGTGGGATAACGGCAACGTCGATAGATCGGCAAACCACACATGACGGATGTCCCCACGGTGCGAGTTGAGAAAATAGTCTTGGACAACGTACAAAAGCTTACGAGAGACCTCATATAGCTCCACATGGAAAAAATTGTGGTAAACTTTTTCGAGGCCCCTGAACGATGGTTCCGAGGCCCTGCAATGGCACATGTACAAGACCCAGATCGAATGAAGTTTGCCGCTTAATAATGCCGATTTCCTAAATATATAGTTTGTAAATGGAAATTATATTAAACTTCAATTAACATTGAACAAATTGACGTTCATTAGCTTATCCGGAGCTTCGGTTCCTGAACAAATTTTGCCGACCACTAGCAAAGGGAAACTGGCGAATATTTCAATTAAATGTTTGGCTATCTACGACTATAAGCTGAATGAACGTTATGAGAAAAATAATGAATTTACTAATGGGAAATCAGCTTCTAGAATTAGGTTTCTGTTTATCGAAGGGGAGGGCGCTAGCATAAACTATTAAAAATTCGTGAAAATACTGCACACGGAGTCCTTTAGCAAAACCCGAGTTCGCTACTGGAACAGTCAAGCTGAGCGGTTGAATACCATGGCGTAAGTGACTATACATTACGATTTCAAATGAAAGAACAAATTTATGTGATTACGAGAAATTCTCGTTTATGGCGGCGGTGTGCTTTAGGCGCATCTTTGACTGGCAACAGTTGCGCCAATTTTCCTGGGCACGCTTCTCCAAAAACAGATTTGCCTTTTTTTCTCTTTCATTATCCATTCATAACACGCGCTGAGAGAAATCCCATCGTACTGAGCTGATGCTATTCAAAAACTTCCGCTATTATAGCGGTTCGTTTTTCTGTTTGAGTCCCTGATTTGTAGTCACTTTATCCGTGATCACTAACCTCCAAATTTCTGTGTTTGAACTAACTGCACCAGTAATGAATCTTTGTCGCGCTGAACCATTTCTACCTAACGTTTTCACTAATTTTCGATGAGTTCAACCAAACCTCTGAACTGCGAGAAGGAGAAGTTGAATCACTTTAGTTTATTTTCATGACAAAGCTACGCTTTGCTGCTGTGGATCGATAGTCTCAGATCGTACTCAATCCATATTAGATTAGATGGCTCTAAATAGTATTAGAAAGCCAAGGAACTAGTACTGGTACCTGCTATATTCCGTCAGCTAACGGCGCATCGCATGCTTTTGAAGCTATTGAAGCATTTCGAGCCGCTAAATGGTTCCGAACAAGGTAATACAATGTTCTGTTATTTAGAGAAATAATCATGGCGTAAAATGCCGCTGTTGAAGGCATCTTGAAGCAATGCCGGTCTCCTCGATAATTCGTAATTGTCGTATTCATATTGAACGCATCATTAAATACGGGTCGGAGTCGAGACGCTAGTTAGAACCACATATAATAAAAAATGAAAAACTCGAGTAGAGTTTAATATCTGGCACATATTTATGTTAAGTATGCCCGGGTTGCAGCCGTTTCGTTAATAATTTTTAGAGATTTTAAGGCTATTTTTTCTTTTGACAACATTGTGTGACAACGTGTGATAAATCAACTGCATTTGAAGCAATAAAACGATTGTACTTATTATCTTAAAAGTTTATTTTCATTATTAAATATTTGTAACCTCATTGTTTTTTTATTGGATTAAGTTGCAGAATATTTTCACTCATCTAAAACTCGTCAACGATTGGCACAAAGCAATTCGTTTACGGTTACTTTTGTGTAGTACCACGAAGTACAGCGGCTCGTAACACGAACGGAGTCACTAAGTAAAGATAACTTTGATTGTAATAAATCGTCCTACTCGTGGTAAACATACGATTGTCACTAAATTAATTGTTTTCAACAGCTGGGAAAGCAGCCTACCATATACGACACGATTGGGGAACTGGGATAAAGCTATCCGATGTTGCCAATTTTCTTCGTGCTCTACTACAAAAAAAACATCAGACAAGACTAGGAAGAATTTTATGTCCTGTACTGAAACTTTATTTGTTCGCAGGACATTTAGTCAATCTCACACGCCTACCAGCACGTCGAAGCCCTGGTGGATACCACGAGAGCATCGATTTTACACGATATAAAAAGTATCTTCCGTTTATTCACACGAATTTTGTATCCGGTGATATCTGATCGGGTCAAAGCAACAGCAGGAATCTGCTACAGTGTAAAATTAACGCCGGAAAAACTTTATAAACACAAACAAAGCGATTAGCACAAGATACATTGTCAACTATCTACTGAGACAGCCACGTGTGACATACAGTTAGAGTAATAAAAATATGAAATATTATAATCCGCTGCATTAGTTGCCACGTGAAGTTTTACGGGGCACAGGAGAACGCTGCCGTGATACACTGTTCGTTCGCCAAAGGATCTATTATCATGCCATATCAACATAAGAAAAACTCTCAATATTGAAGTTCGCTTTTAGGGCCTCGACGTTTTCGGCGCAGAGCGTAATCCAGTCAAAGAAAAAGTACACCCCCTAAACCACATTATATGGCGTTACGAACCAATTCTGTATATTGGAGTATATCAAATAGAATAGGGTTCTGCGAATATTAGGGTGGTTTATTGGGCCAATGAGATCCTTTACTTTATCACACGTGTGGTGTCGTACACGTAGATACCGATGCCTGAGCCAGCGATTTCTGGTGCTCTCAGCCAGAGATCTAAGCGTTTAAACTAGAATCACACGACATACACAAATGAAAATCACATAAAAATATCTAATTTAGGCTGTATGTATCACTTGGCACACTTGTGCTACTTAAACTAACTATATATGAACAATGCCCAGCATTCAGTCCTACCCACCAGTGACGTTCTGTGGCATAACCATCGCACAATCTTTATAATGGTTTTCAAAATCAACAAAAAATAATACGATAACTATTTGTATTATGATTTGTTTTTCCTCAGATTAATACCAGTTTTTTTTACATTGATTTCAAATTGTACTTAGTTCACTTAAAACTACTCGGAGTTTATTTTGGTGTTCAAAAATAGCTAACTTATACTAAAAAAACACTTCTTATGTTTCTCTATTTACATGGCTAAAGTGTTTTGAATTGATTACAAACAAGGTGGTTCTGCTTCAGTCATTGCGAAATGCTATTCGTGTGTTACTTATCTCTACAAACCAAAATTTTTATTAAAGGATATTTGTGAAATATGTATATATATATATATATATATATATATATTTCCATCTAGTGCAGTATATATATATATACCGCACTGGATGATAAGACGCTTGCTTTAAAAAGACGAAGTTCTTTATTTCTCTGCGATTCTTCTTTCTACTACAAATAATCGAAGATGCGCAGTAATGTCATGCGAAACTTTAGCATATACCTTAATTTTCTGTGGTTATGATATGTGGCATTATACAGCATATTCTCTAGAAGTACTAATAACTGAATGTGAATGAAAAAGCAAGGTTTACTTTATTCGAAATATGATTGACAACGGCAGGGTGGAGCTGCTCATTGATCCATCGATGGAACTATCAACGACAGCTGTTCTTCAACTATACAACTAATATGAAACAACTTTTGCCGGTAATCACCTAATATTTGGCATAAATTCTGACAGCTTTCTCAGTCCTTAGCTACAAGCGCTCGTATCCAAGACTTCCTGCGTAGCAAACTTGCAGATAAATCCCCTTTACGCCTTGCCCGGAATGGAATGGCTGCTAGGGTCAAGTGACAAGGTTACGATAGTCGTCAAATTCAAGTCTTAACTAAAGTTTAGACTGATTTTTTTTGTAGGTCCCTATCGAAATTCTTATTAATACTAAGCTTTTCCATAATTCTGTTATTGTGCTTACTTCGAATAACAAACCAACGATCATAGCCAATATCTACTATTTAATGAATGCACCAAGCTGGCGTGATGAAACTGGTTCACCAGCCAAAGGAGAATTCACCGTTCAGATATAGCATGTGTAGGTACAGCCTAAGTACATCCGTATATATCTAGATTTCGAGGCGTTTTCGGCGACACGATAATTGGCAATGCGTTAATCCATAGAGACGGCAAGGGTTGGAAAAGGTTATTTTCGAGGAAAGCTTACAGAATTTCTTTTGTTTGTACAAGCAATACATTCGAGACGACCGATGAAAACAACGATAAACTATTGGGGTGAACTAATTCTGTAAAAAAACGTGCGCAGAATGATGTCATTGTATAAGCACGTACTGCAGCAACATTTGCGCTTGGGCTTTGCCTAGCTTAATAAAGCCCAAAATAAATCTGCTTGTTCAGTCTATGCATGTTCGCTGAGATAGGCCGAGTGCTTAGACATGCCCATTGTGAAGCTTCCATCTCTGCACGACAATGCATTGTACATTCCAGTACCTGTTCAAGCTTTGTGCCTTGCAGAAATGCTTAGAAAGTGTTGTATTAGAATGAATATTTTTTCATCTCACATAATTCTTTTTTCTTTGGTTTCCAGAGAGTGCGCTCACTGTTATCCAGTATTATGAATTTCATACATCCAAAATATAGTAGTTTACTGCCTGGTCAATTTAGGCCTGCCTGTTTCCAATGGCAGCCAAAGACAACCAATCTTCCAATCGTGATCCATTATTTACATCACCCTCCATAAAATGAGAAAATAGTCTGTTATTTCCTATTGATTCGTTTTCTAAGGAAGCATTATTGAACAATATTAGTATGTACGACGCCTCATTTTTTGTTTACCTCCCTGTAAAGTTCCATGCGCCTGCAAGGACTGGATTATGCCGCCAATTGTAGATACTCGTTTGAACATTGCATGAGGAACGCGCTCCGTTGCCACTTACCAACCTGGTGTAGAGCTCTGAGAAGGGATGCCACTTCTAGTGTAAGATACTTTTTGCACGAATTATCTGTTTGCTTCTGTGCTGTCGATAGATAGATTGACAGAGATTTTGTATCACCCGAAATAGACGTGCGTCTTCTTCCCATTTGGTAAGAATTATTCGTCTGAAGTAAAGACTGAAGAGTATCTGTAAAGTGTAAAAGTCGTTTTTTGAACTGACCGTAAGTACCCATTCAGCCGGGTGTCGGTAACCGTAAAATGTGACTGTCTCCGACCTTGTCAGGAAAATGGCGATTTCGCCAGTCCATTTGGTCGATGTGGGCACGATAAAGTTTGCCCGTAAAGTGCTCAAAAACCTATAATTAAATAACGTGCAGCCCCGCATCCGTACGCTGCGCGGCAGTTAAGTCGAGCCGTATTCGGGGCAGCCTAGACGCAGTAGCTGTGTAGGCATGCAGACATTAACAAGACATAGTGACTCGAAATTCAAGCTATCGTCAAATCATAGCGAAGTGTACGGTCCGCTGAAAATATAATGATACCTATGATGTACAAGTAATTACATAAAAGTGCATTGCAACTGAAGAAGCTCCTGCACGTTTTTTTAAACGTTCGGTTCTTGGGTGTAAGAACCAACGGACTCGCAAGGTAGGGTCCGGTAACCCGAAGCACAGATTCCAATATCGTTTTTATTGAATCGGTTCGATCTTCGACTCATAGCTTTGTTCAAAAGGAAACAAGAAATCAAACTGACGTTGGTGTTGGCCAGCTGTAGTCCGGCGGTGACGACATATTTACGCTAATCGTTTGAAGGTTTAAGATCATTCTACATCTATCTAAACCTCAAAGCTCATTCTCTGCCGAGTAGCGGAAACATACGTTTAAACAGGAGTGTTTTCATGTTAGTTTTTGTATGTGCTGCGTCCTGCACGAACTATATAATATTTGATGGTGGTACGTATAATTTCCGTTAAAGAATAAATACGGCGTCAAGAGGGTCTTTTTCCTCCTTTATATACATTTGTATATACGAACCCCTTTGGTGCGTCCAACGATTTGACACAATCTCTTGGACTCAGAATGTCTAAAAATGCCACAGCGTACCGGACTTTAAGGCTTTCCTCGAAAAAGGGCTCAAGTCCTCTTTAAAGAGTCGTCACCGAATAACTCTTGTTAAACTGTGCCTCAAAACAGAATTCATTGGTAATTCCATCCGAAAAGAAATAAATTAACTCGCTTATTCATTCATCTTAGAAAAAACAAGTTCTCTCTATTTTAGCCCAACCCGACCTTAGCCCTTTTGCACGCAGGACACTCATGTGATCCGCTTTATTTTGTTGATGTTGTTGTACTTGTTAAGTATGTCCCTATGCCGAACACAGTGCAACTCTTTATATAGATGCATCATAGCTTCTTAATTGTGAATTAACAGAAGGTTAATGATACGTTGGTAATCATGGCTTTAACTCGCTTTGTACAAAGCATATGCATGGTAGGCTTGCTTTCCTAAAGAAAAATCCTAAAAAGTGCAAGTAACCATTAAATCAAAGTCCGAACGACGGGTATTTTCCTGAGGATTGATAAAATCATAGTGCACTATTGTCGGAGCGACGATCGTAGTTGCACAACCCAGAAGGCCTAAGCAGACATCTTTATGTCAATGCAGATGCTTTAGCAGAAAATGCTCAGCTTTATGTTCAATACAAATATGTAACAGCGTCTACTTACGTCTAAATCGATAGCCTCTGTGCACGTTATGTATTCACCTTTGAATATAAATGCAAATACGCTTGTAATAAGAACTTCTTAAAATCGGGGAAGTTCATGCAAAGAAATCCATCGTCAGTGATCATCGGACTTGGGCGTCGTCGACACGAGCCGGATATCTATGCGGCTCGCCTGTTTCAGCGTTGATGTGAACCTCTGCTGCATTTTGCCGGATTCTGGTGCTGTGTCTACAAGGTTCCAACATTGGAACGAATGACGCAGGGCGTAAAATACGAAGAACATTTTAGCATTAGGACGAACGAATTTCGTGGACACTTTAGTCCTCTTGCTTTTCACGGCTGCAAGGCATGGGCATCTGGGTGGCTAATAGTAATAGAGGGGCATACAGGAAAGGATTTTTAACAAGAAGCACGTTCACAGGAATCGTATTGATCGAAAAAATTCCCTTACATACATATAATTAATATGCGGATATCCGTCCGGACGGTGGTGCTTCAGATTCTAATTCAAGCCCATCACGTTCCATACGTACGTCCGGTACTTGTAAAGACTATTGCTAGGTACGCACGCAAATTTTTACACTGATAATAAGCGTCACACATATAGTGCATTCAGTACCAAGTCACTGAAAAAGATAAGGCGTCCAGGTGGTTCTTTAGTTGCCACTGCTTGCCAATATCGAAACAATGGGGTGTATCGAAAATCGATTTTGGGAAAACTTCGAAAAATGTAACACTGTCCAATCGAATAGCAAAGAGGCACTCTAACTTTCATATTCACAGGGTTAAAAACAAAGTTATCATTGTTAAAATAAGCAGGTTAAAAAAACTGTATCAAGCTAGTCATAAACATAATATTAGAAATAGCTTAGTTCCGAATTCAAGACAGGTACTCAATGTAGTAGTCATGTCCAATTGAAAAACTTAGGTAAATTTCCGAGAAGTAAGCCAACAAACTCGCAGAGACATTATGTGCCCGTAAACTCTACGATGGAAGACAATGGTAATATAGTGTGTTTTGTTCAACTGCGTGGTGACGGAAGCTCATTCGTGATATCGGTTCTATCAAATCTATTATGACACAGCTGCTATCCAAAAGGGCATCGTGCAAATGGGCTAATTGTAACATACGATATAATCATACGACCTTTGGAACCTAGAGAAAGATCGGCTGGTCTTTCAGCCACTGCGGGTCCATAAGATGCTTAAAAGTACTGAAGGCGTTGTTGAGCGCGGAGAGCGAACGTCAATTCACAACAAAGCCCAATAAGCACTTTCCATTGCCCCCCAGTCATGGCAACCAGAGATCGTCGCAAATGTTGCGTTCGATCGCTCACTTGCGATACCTCATGTTCGTTGTTTAATGTAGAATCTAGCCTTTGATAATAATAATAATAATAATAATGATCCATAATAGGACTGTCAAATTTAGGTAATTGTTTGCGTAGCTATAATGTGACCCCTTTTCAATAAAATGTGTGCAAATATAAGAAATTCAACTACTATCTCTAGGTCTATTGGATATTACCTTAAATAGCGCGTATATTATATATGAATCATCTCACTGATTTTCAGTACTGAGAACCATCTGGTCTCTATTAATATGCCCTATAGGGCTTATTTGGTTATATAGTGTCTGATCAATTAAATATTAGCACTCGACGATTGTTGGGTAGAGTAATCGATTAGTGCTTCAAAACAGCCTGAAAAACAACTTGAAAAATTTAAGTGAGAACGGCAACAACTCGTAAACACGTAAACATTTTGTTTCGACGTAATTGTCTCTGGCTGTCCATTGAACCACCCGTCGAAATTTCGGCAAAGAACATCATTAAAAACTGCTTTTTTTATCCCTAAGGACAACCTCAGACGCTCGAAAACGTAGAGAACCTCTAGGTTAGTTCGATGCATTTCTACAGACGGATAACCATAACGAAATGTTTCAAATTGTGGTAACAATAAACATGAGCCTCCGGCGAGTTCTGGGCTCGAGGACTGGGGTAACATATAAACTTCATTCAAAGTACTAAGGGACATATTTATGTACGCTATATAAAAATATTATTTAACTTATTTATGTAACGTAAATAATATCTGTAATAAACATCGTCTTTTATTTGAGCAAGGGAAATATCTCTTTATATAATAACAAGTAGCTAACGAATCTAGTTACTTTTTTGTCGGCTAGCTACATTTCTTCATGAAGATCCAATAATCATTAACAGGCCTACAGGCCATTAAAGGAAATCTTTATTCAACATGGCTAGTCTATCAGGTTTAGACTAAATACTTAAATAAGATTTAAGGAACGGGTGCGAGGTTAACGGTCTGCTTTTTTTGCTTGTCTGTTAGCGTATGGCCTTGTGGTGTGCCGGAATCAGATTAACTACGCGAAATAATCCTACGCAACATTGTTCATGATCGGTAACACTTGTGGAAAATTTGTTCAGAGAAAAACACTGCGATCGATAGAGCTAGATCGACAAGCAACGAAACGTTGATCGTTACGAAATCTTCGACTACTACCACTACTATTCTCACACTCTCCGAATTTTTTTCCCAATGCCGACCGAAGACTTCACGCTCACGCATAAACGGTACAGCGAAGATTGAATCCAGTTAATTCTATAACGATGCTCAGGGAAAAAAATGCCTTTTTTAATATTTAGTAACACACTCTGTTCCCGTTAGATAATAGTACATATCTAAAACCTATCAGCGTCTCCATACCCTTGAAGTTATTCTTCAACTTGAGCATTCGAGCAAAATTTCCAGTATTCTGGGATATATTTCTAAGAGCAGTCTTATATATATAGTATTGGTGCGCACGATCCTGATAGATATACCTGGTTGAATCAACAACCTTTTGCGGGACAAGGAAATTTTATTCCATTAATTAGTCAGGCAGGCCGCTAGAAGACCGTACTTTTCCTAGACCTGAGCTTTGTTCGATACATTCTTCCGGCGTGAAAGGAAATGTATCCCTATTACATGGATCTTCTACATATTGTATCCTCTATGTTTCTTTCTCACAAAGAAATCTACATGAACACACTCGGGAATCATCTATTTGTAATATGGAAACGCTATGAAAGATGCAGAGCATTTTTCTTTATATGACTGTGCCAAACAACATGTCGAATGTTTGGTACTATAAAAAATATTCGTACTTTTCTTCTTTGGGTAATGTCTTAGACGCGTTTATGACACCATTGATTACGGACACGAGCTCTTGCATCATACGAAAAACGTACGGCGCTACAACGCACCAGTACGATGTCGCTTTCGTAATGGATCATTCCTGAAAGAATATATTCATAGATATATAGACACCAACTATTTGTTCCATGATTGGTACGGAGAAAATTTTCGTGAACGGATCTATGGGAAGCCTGTTCCGTCGAAAATGCTCACGTAGCTCGTTTTTGTTCGGTCCAGTGTAGGTCTGCGATAAGGTGGAGATGAACGAAATTACCAGCCACATCTACAGGTCGTGCCGTGCTGCTTATAATTTGCATTGCATAGGTGTCAAAATAAATCGAGAAGCGTTAGGCAAATCTCACGAAACGGGATCGTATGCAAGAGTATTTCTCGGTAATCTGAAACTCGATGTTGTTAAAAACCTTCACACCGTAAGGTTAATTTCCAGGACATTATTCATGACTTGAATATACTTGTTGGCCTGCATGCAAGCTGCCTTAGGCGTTCGGAGTAAGTGGTGATTGGCACTTTAATCGATAGGAAGTGCTCCGATGTAGTGTAGTAAACACAAAGAACGACTCGTGTATTGATTGACTCGTCTCCATAATCCATTTAGTAGAAGTTGCGTCCCTATAGAAAATGGCTAGGTCCAATTGCCTCAAAAAGGTCTCCATCGTATTAGTACATATGGTTGGTGTAAACACAGCTAGGTTCGCTCGAAGTGAACAGCATAAAGCCTACCATCCAGACCCCGCCGCTCAAACCGTGAACGAGACCACTTTGCTGATGGCGTAGGAGAAAATAGTACACGGCAAATTACAAGTCGTTGTTATCACTATTATCATCAAACTGATTAAACACGATCCTTTTCGGTCACAACGCATTTATGGTATTAAAATGAACGGAGTAACGTCTCTAGCTCGAATTATATATTTCCTTTGATCGTGGCCTATATAAGACTTCTGAAGAGAATAACGCGGATTGGGTATCGAAAAAACAGCCTAATAACTCCACGACGTCTCCCTGGTTAATCGCTAATGGTACGAAGGGCTCCGGGCAAGCTAATCAAAAGCGGTGAGTGTAATTTTCATTGCCGGAATAAGTCTTTTTCATGTCGTGCAAAAACAGACGTGTCCTAAGAGTCTATCGTGATATTGGATGGTTGGTCTTATCATAATAGTGGTGAGTTCCAGTCTTAATGAATTCGAAGACAGCAAGGCCTTAGCTACCTTCTTGAAGGGGTATTCCAAAGAACGTCAAAGGGCACCGTGTGAGGGTCAGCAAAAGTGTCACCTGCTCCAGGGGGAAGATGTAGCGGCGGTGCATCATTGCCAGGACGATGAGCGTAGGCGGCGCACAAAAAAGAACGATACAGGTCTGCTTTAAAAATTCAAAAAAGGGTCGATAAACATTGTATTTAATAAACGTTTCTACCAAGCGGCCGGAAACTTTCAGCTTCGTTTAACCCATGAAGGACTGATTTGTATAAATGAGTTATATCTGAACTCCAGTAAACCGAAAACGCTTCGCTGAAATAGGCCTGTAATTAATCTCTGTGTATTTTATTGTATCAGAAACAATCGAAGCCAGAATAACTTGAAAGTAACTCACGTCAGGACTTGTGGCCTGCCTGAAGGCAGGTGTCGTGGTAATACACTGGCTTTGAACCCGAATATGAACACGGTTTTAGTGAAGCCATCGTTCATTTAAACGAGCTCATAAAAGTGCGAGAAGATCGTCTCCTGATTGATCGGTGGAACGGCTGCAATATTTGCTTTACCGTCGGACATCTCACTGGCCATCTTGTTGCATTATTGTTGTGTACCTGTCCAATGCCTAGAAAGCGTTTTGTCAAAATCTGCCACGTGTTACTCTGTTGAACCCCCACAGTGTTCAGGCCACTTATGAACACATGTGTCCATACGCCTAGTGATTTGTGAGTGAGTTAGGAATACGTTAATTTCCAGTAACTTTAAGTGTACAATGCCAGCAACACAGTATAAGTGGCAGTTTTATTTTACCGAAAGGTAAAACTGAGTTTCTATGAATATATATTACTGTATTGTCGTTTGCCTAACTCTGACCTTGAAGTTTAACTTTGTCCTAGTGCTAGTTCCCATGTTAACGAATATTGTCAGCTATAGATCAAATTATTGCTAGATAATTGTCGTACCACCAGCCACTACTACTTTATTGATGACATATGGGTAAGGTGGACCAAAATCTACTACAAGTGAGGACTTACAAGAAAATTAATGTGGCAGTCTCTAAGTCTCTGCAAGTAGTGAACTCGGCGTCCAAAGCTTTTACAGTCTATTCCGCTTAAATAACATTTTCTCGTCAATAGATATAATACAAGCTTGAAAAAAAAAAACTCACAAGCACACGTCAAGCAATAAATAACGAAACAATTACCGTCTGGTTAAATCAACGTGTGCTACAATGAATGGACAAGAACAGTATACTGAATATGTTCTTTTCACAGCAGACTCTATCGACCTAAAGGCAGTAACTGATTCGCTTGTTTATAACGGACGGACAATTGATAGCCCTTTACTGAGACAAAGGGCAGTTAGTTAGCTAGCTTTCTGTTCATTTAAAACTCGGTAGGGGCTTGTGCGCTGGTTACATCACGGCTTTTGAAATGTATTCATTTTGTTTTTTTTTGCACTTATCAGCATCAGCGGTTGAGGCTAATCTTGATATTAGAATTTTTTTAAAGTTCGTACTGAAGATTATACAAATTTACCGAATCATGCTAACTGTAACATAAATCAAGTAGTATTTAAAGCAATCTAGTTGCAAATGGCTCAACCGGCTTTATGTGTGGTACGTTTAGCGCGTGCACCGTACACAGCGACACATAATATTCGGTGTAAAAAACGTTAGATACATGTGAATGGGGGAAAGGTTGCCCTTGTAGAATAATATCATAGTGAACTTACTTACGATGGTATAAGCCAGCTAAAAATGCACACCGCTCCATGGGCTCGCAGGCATAGTGAACCCACTAAACAGAGCAATTAATCTAATTGACTGCATCACTTATATATAGCCTGCATTCGTTGACGAACGAGGCACCTGGAAGCCGTAGAAAACATATCCGTCAAGGATTTTGGACACGAACGAATGTTGCCCCTGGCGTAAGCCGTTCCTTAAACCAGTATTCTTCCGTGGCGAAGCGTGAACGCCACATCAGTACTAAGTACGATTACCATGCAATGCAAGTTTTTCCTTTGACCAAAATACAACTGACAGGAAATTGCCGCTACGTGTACTTCCTTCCCGTCACAGGAGGAGGGCATCGACATATCCAGAAGCGACCGTATCAGCACCTTGTGTGTCTTGTTTCCTCGTGGTCAGTTGTTAAGTTCATTCGAAACGGATACGACGTATTGCTTAAGATCATCATGAAGAAACCTGGTTTGCGTCCGAAAATGTAACACGAAATTCGCAGACTTCCTATTACTATTAATAGGTAGTCTATCGTCTCGTAAAGCCATATTCACGTTTGTAGGGCTATATCACGAGCAAACACGCACTAACTGCCATGGCCCACGAAGAAATCTGCCGAGGTTAACCCTAGCGACCTGATGACAATAACTAGTTACTGTTTTAGTGTAAATTGACCCAGTTCGTAAACCTTTAATATTAGATTTAAATCTTTGGTTCTTCTTTGCTGAGTATGCAGCTTATATAGTAGACATTATTCACTATAAATTGAGAAGAGATTAAAGAATCGCTAAGGTGAAGACCGTAATTTCCTAAAGATATTCTATAAATGTCAATTTTCTTTTCAATGGGATAAAATAGCACAACGAAATATAAAAAATACCATTTAATTTTTAAATAAATAATGCTTCGTCGAGTGGGTTTCTGTTGTTCCTTGCTAGGAAAAAAACCAATGACGCTAGGTTTGCTAGTTCAAATTAATCGTTTGAAGGTTTTCTAAGTTAACAGATCATTTCCGGAATATGAGAGAGAATTAACTTCAAGCCAGTTTTGCCACTGTCAAACAAGGTTAACTTATAGAAATTGTATCTTGGCAAGGCGACAAAAATAACTATTAGTTATTTACAATGGTACAGGCATCAGCCGTGCTGCAGCGACGTGGAAGATCGATCGAACATTTCCGTGTGCATTTTTTTCAAATAGTTCCGATAGCAGACTCTGAATCTGAGTTGCAATAACAGCAAAAACAGAATAGGTTTAGCGCAAATGGACAATTGTCGTTCATCACGAACAGTTTGAGATTATCTAGAAAGGCTAACTGCTATACGAATAGCTAAAAACTACGGTGTGACTGCTCAGATATGTAATAATATGCGCGTATGTCCATCGATCGTATGATCTGTTCTTGTGGCCTTCTTTGTTCGCACGGTGTTCCGTGGCCAGCGTTCCCCGTCAACCACCGACAGATTTCCTATCTCGTCTGCTTTCCTGTATAGTGTCGCCATTCGATGCTGCAACTTAGCATACGTTATTCATAGAGTCGCACGTAGCTACTCTATTAGAGTATAGGGAGAGTGAAAGGTGAACGAAAGATTACGCGCATAGATATGTACTCGTAAGGTTCCGGATCCTCCGGATGCTCATCCGTGATTATCCGCTCCTACTGTCGCCGTAATGTCATGGCCATTTCGTTTGAATCGTGTACTACGCTGCTACCCGAATGACTTTATGCACCTTCGTCCGCCCCTTCCACGCTTACTTTCACTGACTAGCTAGGCACACGAAAAGGACCTTTTTTTCGCTCTTAATGTTATTCTCTTTATATATAGCTTTCCCCCATCTCTCTCTCTCTCTCCCTCTGCTGCTGATACCACTCGCTGAGTTCATCTCAAACTGTTTGCTGTAAGCTCCTTCGTGACGCTTGCGCAGACAGACAGCGGCTGTTGTTCGCTACTCGTGTGGGCTAGCTGAGCTGGTCGGCAGTGTCACGCTGATTCTATTGGCCCGGTCGCTTCTGCATCTTCTTTCACTGTTTTTCGGTGCGTTCACTCTCTCTCTCTCTCCCTTTTCCTGGCTCTCACTCTTTCTCTTAGACGACGCGACTGGTTTGCGGGCCGGAGTCGGAATCGCAGAGGGAGGCCCCGTTTCCAAATTTGGCTGAACGGAAAACGAACGACCACCAAGTTATATGTGGTGGTAGAATTATAGTAAATAGGCACTGTGCTTCTAACGCTCGGACGCCGACTTTCGTGCATACGAGCGAGCGTTTGCCTCTCCATGAACGATTCGAGACAGAGTAGCACGAAGACTCGGATAGGGTCGTGATGACTCAACGCTTTTGTAGGAGCGATGCTGCGCTACGATCGAGACCGTCGCAGCCGGTTACGCAGCAGTAGCGATAGCAGCGCTATTATGCAGACGAGTGAGTAACTCACAACGAAAAACGGAGCGAACCCGAGTCGACGTATCGGAACGCCCCGCGCTGCAATAGGGCATACGGCCAAGCTAGCTCTGAACAAGCCCTGTTTCCTTTCCAGCCAGTGGGTTACATAGCACAAACTGGATGACGGGCAAAACGACGAGGAAGCAACAGCCGTTATGTGTGGCTCTTCCTCGCTACAACAAGGGGCTCGAGACTATTAAAGCAAAGCAGGGCAAGTCGAAATAATAAAAGCATAACATTATGAAGACCCAGCAATAGTTGCGGCTGCTACGCTTAGCACTGTTTTTGAGACTATGCACGCAACAGCGAAGACGCGTCAACAAAGATGAGCTTTTTCTAGGTTTAGCGTGCCTTCTGCGGCCAAAAGTGCTAGGATGGCAGGCGGCGACGCTGCCGTCTCATTGCCGAATTGTTGAAAACTCCACTTGCGATAGAAAAAGCGACAGAGACAAAGGAACGACAGAAAACAGTGACTGTATTTATAAATAGGGCACGAGAAGAGCAGGAAACCACGCTGCAAATAGGAGGCGCTACTAACAGCACAAAAACAAAGTACATTATATTATAGTTATGCTGGAAGTGGAATGTCTTCTTTACGCAAGTGGAAACCTTTTACACCTAAAAACTAGGATTTAAACGTAATTCAAGCTGTAACATTTAGATTAGTCTAATGATACGTGAACATAATGAATTTGACTTGACTGTGACCGGATACATTTGCATATTGTTATAGAGTGGTGCGATATGTACCCCAAAGTTGCTTGGAGTACGTTGGACAAAGCTGATTGTAACCGCAACTCGTTTATAAATCGGTCAGATCACTCAAATGAATATATTCCCTAGGCTCTGGTTCCATCTAACGGTGGATTTCATGCGTGTAGTGACAAATGTTTCTCCGGTGGCGGCTGCTTCGTACGACTAGAAGACAAGTGGGAGTAAGGGAGGATGAGGACGAGTGCGTTCGTGCTAACGTCTCTCTACATAGCCGTTCGCCTGCCTGCGTGCGTGCGTGCGTGCGTGCGTGATTAGGTATTTGAGTAGCCTAGAACAGGGCCTCAAGCGACCACCAGGTTCCACCAGGTGCGCTGCAAGAGGAAATCTTAGAAGGATTCTGTCACTTCAATCAGCGAACGAATAGTGGTCGTGCCGGCTTTGCAGAACCTTAGGGGTGTAACACTGGTTATTTGACATTAGCGATGTGTTTATAGGATTGTAATATTGTCCTCTGTCTAGGCAGTCCGCAATACAGAACGCACGGACTTCGCTCACGAACACGGTTAATGCGCGGAACAATTATCAGTATGATATTATCCAAAGGTTTGTCTAGCTATTAATTAAACTACTGAAAACTTTGTATAGCTGGTCGTAGATAGCGAGCACGGACTCAACAACAAGCGCTTCATCTTAAGCTCAATCGTAAAAAATACATTTACATATAATTAAGAATCAAATTGCAAGCTGGTATCGAAATATAAAGTCATACGCAGCGTATATGCATCATAGGACGCAATAGGATTAAAGGCCAGCATACAGCATTAGAATAAACTAACACGTAAGCCCTCTTACTATCTATGTCCAATGAAACGATATACGCAAAGACCGGTGAACCATTTTGCCGGTCACTACCTCTGGCATATACTCTTGCCGGCGGGGGCAAACCACTTTATGATTTACATATTGTTATCGGTTTGTTTTGGCCAATAATGATTCTTTCGTTTCTTGCTCTTTCGTCTTTTTGTTTTTTTTTTTTCTTTCTAGCTACATACCGTCGCATTCACCGCCATAGCCACTGGCAGAACTTTACAAAGAAATGAGACTGGTGGACCGCTTGGCAAGATAGGCAATCGTACTGCGCTTGTAATGCTTCACGGAAGGTCCACCATCATTTTGCGTCTACTCTACATTCGGCTAATCCGTGCATTTACAAAATTCGGCCGACTCAGTTTCGAGGCAGATCACGGACGCATGGCGAGTCTGCAGGAGATCAGTATTCCGAAAGGCGCAATTATTCGAAATGATTACTCATCCATTCAGAGGATAGTTGCGCTTAGTTACTCCAGAACAGTAAGTGATTAAAATAGGCTGACTAAATCACACGGAATAGTGTACCAAGCTATTTTGTACATTGTGGGATAGACAGTCATCTATTGTGACAATATGGAAAAAGTTTTCAGTTACATGAGACATGTAGTTCTTTCCTTTTTGCTTTTCTATGTTATGGGTTACACAGAAAACGTTGTCGTATGTCCCACTCATTTCTGACAGAGACAGACGCGTCCAAAAAATGCACTTTTTTCAAGTTATCAATTTAAGTTTTAACTCTTCGTTAGTGGAGATGTAAAGAGGGCTTTGTGGTCGAAGCTTGATTTCTCTGTTAAAAAACCACTAAGGATAGGGTGTCTCAGTAGCCATTAGATCAGTTGTTCGACCGACTCACACATGGAAAAATTAGAACTTCTAACTAGCTCATCAATTAGGTAACGATTATAAAAGATCTATCTAAATACAGGGATAATCAAGCTTTAACTGTCGAACGTCTCGGTTGCCGAAGATGTTTATCTTTATAATCTTTGGTTGCCGAAATTATTTGGATAAAATTTTAAGCAAAGCTCCTGTAATGCTACACGTAGAGTAAAAAAAGAGCCATCGTATTCTTGTTACACCCGGATGCGTTACTGTAAACGTTTTCTTTTAGCAGGGAAAAAATCTAACACACGAAAATCAGCCTCGACGCATCTGTCTGCCGTACTTAAAACGATTTTTGAAATTTGGGCAGAACGGGTTTCTAATCTCATAGAAAACGCGTCGCAGGATGCAATTTAGTAATTACCCTCTCTGCGTGCGTTTCGTTCATCGACTACTAAAGTTAGCGCAGACTTCATATGAGGCTTGCTCTGTATCAACTATTGCAATTACTAAGATGTTGTTGCTGTGCTTCGGATAAGCTACTCGGAGAATTCAACCAGCGACTGAAGAAATCAGTATGATGAACACATGGCGGCAAGGATACTCTAGCTCAAATGCAGAAGTCTCCCCGTGTCTCGTTGTCACTCCGACTAAACGAAGAGTCTTCTCGGACTTGGATTTTCTCCACCGTCGGCTGGTCGGCGCCCAGCAGTGGTCTCCGTGCGACGGCCCCAGTAACGGCAGAAGCAGGCTCGCCCTTCCCTCTTGATGGTCTCCTCCACGAATTCCTTTTCATACTCAGCAGACAGAAATGCTCATGGTAGCCGTGTTCAATGCTGTAGCGGCTGGTCCTGAACGGTAGCACCTCCGCAACAGTGGAGAGAGTAGCGTAGAAGTAAATAAGGCGCGCCGAACTCACTGTCTCATCTACCAAACCGAGTCCTCCATCCGACAATTCCGCAGCGGCTGCGCGCTGTGTGTGCCTTACGCATGTACCGATACGGTACTGATCCGAACGCCAGAGAGACACTCACTCCGAGACCAACTTTGGCTCCGGCTGGGTGTCGACAGGGCGCCCATCGTAACCTAAAGAAGGTCGAGTAGAGAAAGCCACAATTAGAAATAGAGGACAGTGACAGTCGGGATAGTTGTAACCTCTAAAGCCAAAGACCTAATGAACTGAGATGCAAAGAATTGTTTCTGCACGAAATCGACTTGTCCGAATGAACGCATAAATTGCTCAGATTAACGTGTGAACTCTAACGAAATTTATTAAAATGATTTTCAAAAAAGTGCCGAACAAATTTTAAAGCTGTGTCTTCGTAAAGTGCAGATCCAGCAAAATGCCACGTTCATTTCTTTTGTGTCATCGACGCTACAAGCATAAATGGCGATTGGCACTCCGACATGCTGCTGAGGAAATGGGAGCTCTTGATGTCGAAGGTCTAGAGGCAGAGATTTGCCTTGGACCCTCTGGAGAGCTCCCATCATTCAGCTTATCGAAGAGCCACCCCGAAGTGTGGCATGAAGATGATGATGCTCTTGGAGGCTATGATTCAGCGACTTCTGCAAAAAGTTTCACAGGTGAGCTTCGTCGATTAACGCCTATGATATAAAACTTTTGCGTCGGAATCTTTTCTGAGTCGTGTGTTAAAATTCTTTATCTACACACTATTTATGTAGCGTTAGCGGTAGGCAGAATAACCAAAATAGATTAATTCAAAAGTCTTGCACTGACACTTGCAATTAACTGAGGTTTAATCACGGCCAACCAAAATATATGAGCATTTTCCAACCATCATGTTATCATCAACGAGTACTTTGTAGCTGTAAGAAAACTCCGTCTAAATCCATGTCGTGGAAGAAGGTGATCACATAATAGACCTGAAAGGCAATCCGTGCAGCAGTTGGAGTTTTTTTTGAGATGTGTGTAAAAAATCTCCATATATTCCCTCTGTAGCATATAAAATCCCTTTTTCTTAACAATTTAGATGTGAAATTAATCGTCATAGAAGAAACAAAGGCTTGGTTGCTCAGCTGAAATTAGCAATTTCATTATTTTATTACGCACCTTATGAAGTAATTGTTTTTTGTCTTTCTATATATTGTAATGTATCGAACAGCATTATGGTTGTTTTTTTTTAAATCGAGATCGGTAGCATTTTAATTCATGTGAAGTACCGTGGCGCTTCCCCTCCTAAACTTGATGTGAAGTGTCTCGAAAAAAAAGCGATTTAAGATCTATATTTTTTTTGTTATTATTTCGTACTACAGGACCTTATAACAGAGTGTTTAACAAACAAGTACAATTTCGTGTCTGAAAGGCGCATGTACAAAACTTCGAATTGTTAGTTTCATGGAATTATGTACAATCTTATGAGCTATTGAAACGTTTCCCCTGACAGACAAGGTTCGTAATAATCGGCATTTTTGTTTCTTTAGTGGTAACAGTTTCTTTTGATATTGGTCATCCGATACATCGTTGTTTTACTGCAGAGGATGGGGTTCAATGGCAGCTTCAACGTACAGTCTGGACATACTGCACGTTGTCAACATGTAATAGACTAGTGGGTGCAGTTATTGGGGTGAGGGCCCCCCCATATGGTTTAGATTATTAGCCACATCTTCGCGTTAGGCAGTCATCGCACACTGTACATCTATTCCGAGGGTCCTCTGCCACACTGTATTCAGCAAGCACGGCCGATGTGTTTACAATGGAACCTGTTTACATGGGCCGATCTGTGAGTTACACAGCATGAACACCCACAAGTAAACCGCAGAGAATGACGTTTGTACTATCCAGCCGTCGATCTGTTCTGTCTGGACCGGAGAAGGTCGACTGCGGCGCCGATTGACGAGGCTGTTCGCTCTTCCCTATATGTGCACAATAAACACCTTGTCGTCTGTGTTACATATAATCTGTAGAAAATAAACGTGAATGAGGTACCAGATCAAGAGCTTTGCTCATGTCTGGGTGAGAAGCCCACACGCATGCAAATTTTTCCTTATAGTTATTGTATCAATTGCCCTGCCCAGACATTAGGCGTTAAATCTACACCTACATGTACCTGGTACCTGTCGCTAAGGGAAAGTTATGGCATTAATGCATTGCCAATAATCATTACATAGTTCACTTCTGAATACGTCTCCCAGATACCGTCGCGTAACGGCGCTCTGCAACGAGCTTTCGGTCCGAACCAGAAGTCGTTAGTATTTTCACTCTTTAGCATATGTTAGGTTCAGTAAGCGTTACAATATATTTTAGTCGATCCGAAGTCCTGGATGATTTTAATAAAGATTTCTGTATACAATTAAATCAAACAAAACTTATGGTAGACCGCTGGTTCTTTATTTATGCGTAATTAGGACTCTGTCGAGACTTGGGCTCGTGTATTTTAAAAATAAAAAGAGGGCTCCTTAGAAGAGTCATGTCAACCATGGTTCATCCCATATATCGATCTTGACACCTTGAGGTAATTTGGGTTAATGGTTGGATAAATATTATCCTCATGGTACCCTAGTAGGTAACGTATTTGCCAGCTAATAATGGGTAAACAGTTCGATGCGTGTCGCGTAGGAACCAGTCGTTTCAAGATATTCTTGGTTAAAAGATGCCGGCCTATAGGCAATAATGATGAATCATAGAACATGACGAAATATGTACAATTTTCTTTGGTTATCGACAGGCAGCCGAAAATGATTTGTTCTCTAAATTCATTACTCCCTTTGAAAAAATTCATCATTTGCTCAGGTGAAAAGTTCCGCGTGTAGTCAGCTGATATATAAAAATCTTTGAAAGGTGTCAAGTTGGGTTATGTCGCATAAACGAAGCGAGTCTGGAATGATGACTCTTGGGAGGCTCAGTTCATCATGCTTTTCTGTTAGTGACCTCAAAGCTTCGAATACGTTATGCCAGCATCTTACTGTCCAGAATCCAAGAATATCCAGAATCACACTGTCCAAGCTGATTTATCTAGCGTCAGTTATAATAAGTCATTCAGCATAATGAACATCACTTGATAAAACCTCCTATCTAAAGTTTACGTCATATGGTTACCTAAGTACGATGCTCGTGAGAATACCCATAGGTAACAACCCTGCTTTTTGATTCAATTAGGTATTTGTATCGTATGAGATTATTTGCATCCCAATTAATATTGCACTGCAACTGTTCTTTTAGCACCGAGACCTTTCTGCAGTGAAGGCTTGATGGTGCCATACAACGAGCCCAGTTGTTGCGGCGATAAGTTGAGATTCCCTAACGTATCCCGTACTGCGGTATCAACGACTCGTTTCAAGCGTATTCTTATAGGCCAAACTTTTTTAAACTATTATGTATAATTGAAACAACAATCTTTGCGTAAACCTGATTTTCGTTTGCAAGACGACATCTGAAGCGTTAAGGTATAAATATTAATCAACTTCCTTGAAGCATGCGAAATCTTCATATTAGGCTGATACAAGAAGATTTCGAAGTGTTTCCAACTATGCGCCACTAGGAAACGAAATTTTCTTGGTCAATATTTCAGTCTTTTAAGAAATTTGTCAGCGAAAACTAATGAAATTTCCTCCAGGAGAACTTATTTCAGGAACCTTTGAGTCTTAAAAAGTCGACGCTTAGTACCCAAGTTCTTATTCCTCGAAGGGTGCGTCACGGAAACTCATCAGTGATAGGTAAAGATATTAAGCTAAAAGGTATTAAGCCAAAGCAGAGTACGGAAATGGTAGGAACGGAGAGTGAAGTGTTGAAGACTAGCGAGGAAGCAACGACATGTCCGGACCCGAGGACGAGAACGCGTTGCCCCGATCAAAGAGACTTTAGACGAAAGCCGAGCTTGTTCTGTAAGAGCTCGGTCAGTCCCACTGGCCTTTCACATGTAACGCGTTATAGAATTATAACTCGGACGCTGAAAATTCCAGCTAGCTTATTCTTTAACTTTTGGCATTCTTTTGGGTATCCAACGCTAGATTAAACTGGATTATTTTTGCAATCTATTTCCGTGAAATTATGGGGCTTTTCGTACCCTAAACAGATAGCTACCGGAAAAACATATCCGAATATCGGTAAAAAAAAGGAAAGCACCTCTAACACATCTTAAAAACTATCATTCGAAGTTCAAAGTTAGCCAGGTTCGTTTCTAACAACATAACATCTTATAATATTTCTGATTAAAGAAAGAGATGAAAAAAGACAACTATGTTTAAAGAGCTGAGCTCAGCACAACTTTGCTAATCTAAAATTTGGCTTATTTATTTTCAAGCTAACGTAATTCAGTACATATCGATGATGACGTCAAAGTCTTACTACTATCTTACCATACAACAGCAGAAGGTCATTGTTATTTATATTTTGACGGCAATAAGAAAAGCAAGATGCAATTAATTGATTGCCACGGTCGAACTTTTTGAACGCTAATAATGTTTTCTATTGGAACAAATTAAGGGCAATTCCTAACCAGATTGTATTTACGTGGCCGAAGGGCTTCCCCTATAAACTGCCCCTTAATGTGCTGCTTGGTATTTTCTTTTACTCCGTGTACTTTTATTTGCTCTATGACGAGCAGACCTGCGAGGCTATCAATTTATTGTCATATGAATTGTTACCTCTCGAAACAATGCATTGTTGAGTATATTCTTATAGCTTTAGTGTGAACGTGATTTGTGTGTAGTTTTGTTTGTCTTTAATCAGTTTGCGGTCCTTATTTTCTTCCGGTACTAACCTGTATAACTACTATCTGCTTGAGAGCGTTCGCGTGCCAAGATCAAGGAGCATCTACCAGTAGTATCTTACGTGGCTCGCGTTGTCTCGAGGAGTTCGTTTAGTAATTGTTATTGTTTTATCGTTTATAGCCGTCGTGGTAGCCTTTGCCCTGTAACGGAAGTCCGTTCGTTTCAAGCCGACTGCTGCTTTCGCTATTCTGGATCCTTTTACGTCCCTAAGGCAGAATATTTAAAGGATCGCAAACGACGAATCAAAGAAAGTACTCTTACTATCTAAGGCTATCCTTCTCACTCTGGTCGGCGGCGCTGCAAACACTTTCGATTTTCGAGTGAACTTGATCTTCCCGCTAGATCGGCCGGTGTAAATCTTCATATCCCAATGCGTCGCCAAACAGCAAAGTCGAACATGGTTATGTTCGACTCTAGACGGGGTTGGTTCCTTCATCTTTTCAACTCGCTACTAAACGCATATCTAACAAGAAATGACCTCGAGGTGACCCGAGCGACAGCACTGTCTACCAAGCATTTGATTCGGGCAACGAAAGATCTGGACGGCGGAAATGACCAACCGGATGCTCTAGATCTAGGCAACTCCGTAATCGTGACCATAGTAAAGCGTGTACATCAGTTAGAGCTCCGTTTAGACGCTGTTATCTTCACTAGTAGCGGGTTCCCGCTAGGGGTGGTTACCAGATGTGCAAAAAATGAAAGATTTCGAGGGCAATTTATGCCTGTGGCTCGTGGCGACTTTTGGTGATGTTGGTAAGCTCGAGCGCGTCTCGAGCTGTCTCTCAGTTAGGCCGAACTCATCGACTCCAAACTATTACACATCGCGGTACTATTCTCAGCTAGCGTTTCGCGAAAAGGCTGGCGTAGTAGCTTGGGCATGATTCGCGAGAGAAGATTCGGATTATTTATTTATATTTGGTTGTTTCGTTCGTAGACTGTTTAGAATAAAGCCGAAGTACCTATGTAGGAATTGACTTTTTTTAAACGTATACTATACTAAAATCGAATATTACAATGCTTTAATACAATTAATAAGCAATTTAAAGGCTCAGTTTGCATATAAATCGAGAGTAAAAGCAAATAATAAAAATGTAAACTTTCAAGCGCGTTACTCGAATACAATGATATCATCGTAGGCCAAAAAATACCAGCCCGCCTACATCTTTTTCCACAGTACCACTCAACTAAGAATGCCATTTCGCATCGAATCAAGATGTACGATTCTGCCGGAGCATATAGCTTAGGTAATCATAGGTAAAAAAAAAAGAAAGATCTTGTTAAATAAACAGTGTGTCTGCTTATTAACCTTTTCGTGTACAGTGGCATCTTATTATATGGTTCTTCTGTTATTGTCCTTTATATTTAGATCTCCAACCAGCAGCAATGAGCCCTCGCAGTGATTCGAGCGGAGATTGCGTAGTTCCTCAACTGTATCATCCGACAATGCAGGCTTCCAGTAACATGCAAGCACTTTCAGTTAATTTTCATCGTTTCCCGTTTATGGCGTTAGAGCCACCTAGACAGGACCGGTACGTGCACACGCACCCTTTAAATATGCAAGAAGGCGACACCGCTAAGAAACTGCCAGGCCAAGGATCAATTGAAGTCCCCCAGGTAGAGAGCATTTTGCCGCCTCCGACAGCGAGCGAAGTAGGCACAGTGGATGACTCTCTACAGGTGCAGGCAATTGAAAATTCATTGAAGCGTGGGTCAATGATGGATGCACTTTTAGAACAAGTTCGCGCTGCTCGAAAGGCCCTTCGAGATAATGATCCTGATACAGCTCCTCATTTAAAGGAGCGTGACGTTAGTGTGACTTCAAGTCCTGCTGATGAGTCAAGGGCTTTAGAATCAACTTCTAAATTCTGCATAAGTCCTCCTCATGAGACTGACATGAAGGAGACAGAGGTATGTACAAAGATGGGACCTCTAAGGGTTGAGCTCACGGTAGGTCACTTCAGTACTTCCATGAGTGCTTTCAAGTGACTTAGAGCTGAGCTTGAATACATTTCGTTCAATCAAGTAGTAGAGATAAAACAAATTGTAAGCATGGAGTACGAAATGAGTTTCTTTCCATAGCACAGGAACACATTGGAGCTGGATTGAAGAACGTATGTTGCCAATAATTATTTGGATGAGAAAATTACACCAGACTGACTTTGATCTTCTTGGCTATTGAATCTATGAGAGGTTACCAGCAATGCGTTCTCTGTTATTTTATAGGGTGACACGGAGGATAATGGCCATAGCTGTTGTGACTGCGGCGATAGTTTTGAGTCTGTACCTGAGCTGGAGGCACATAGAAGCAAGAAGCAGAGCTCATGCAAGAGGGCACGTAGGTGCCCCCACTGTGAGAAGGTGAGATACCATTTGTCATTGATTGTGTGGGTTGCTTAAATTGTTCGAGGAGCAGGTTATATTGCGCTGTTCCACAAAGAGCGAGGTGTTTCATACTTAGTAAAAGACAGTACAACATCAGCTAAATCGGTCAAAATTACACAGGTCAATATCGGCTAAAGTTGATGCTTTATACAGACGTATGCCATATGCAATTCCTCAGATGTACGTATCTCTTCCTGCACTGTCGATGCATATTCGAACTCATGGGGCTGGGTGCCAATGTCCCTATTGCGGGAAACGCTTCTCACGACCATGGCTCTTGCAAGGACATATTCGGTGAGTAACGAGAATAACTGTTGGCCAACGTTGGCCGCCCATTGTGCTATCAGTTGATGTCTAGGGTGGTAAATGCCTCCCTAGACTAAAAGAGCTGAGCCATCCAATTTGGCCAAGTCCATATTACATATATGTCACGTTCTGAAAGAATTTCTTCGAACCTATTTTAGAAGCTGATAAGATGAATGTACTTCCGTCTTACAGTTGACAGTTTGTAAAGTGTGATTGTATTAGCGAGAAGTATATTTTTTTTCGCAAGTCGGTAATAAGTTTACGTAAATATCAGAAGCTTAATATGAAGGGGGTAACCTTTAAGTGTACGGTCCTTATCGAACTTTCAATAGTCTAGGTAGCTCTTGTTCCCGGATAGCAGTCAGCATACGGAAGAGGGGCAAATTGAAAATCTAACTGGAATCTCTTACTTTCTGTATACTGAATAAGAGCTACTGCTGTGCTCATAGTAATTGTGGATGACCGAAGTCGTTAAGAAATAGTACATGCTCCATCTGATATTATGATAGCTTCTTGTTACAACCAAAATTGCACAAGATTATAAGAACCCGTCTGTCTGCTCCCAGTCCATCATATACGACAATGATATGAGAAATCAAATACACAAAAAGTTAACGAATTCGGTTTCAACCTATGCCTTCGATAGGACGCATACTGGCGAGAAGCCGTTCTCTTGCCCTCAGTGCGGTAAAGCCTTCGCCGATAAATCGAATCTTCGCGCGCACATCCAAACTCATTCATCGGCTAAGCCGTTCACTTGTGGGAGATGTGGAAAGGCGTTCGCGCTTAAAAGCTATCTCTACAAGCATGAAGAAAGCTCTTGCCTCAAGAAGTAAATTGTTTGCCAACAAATCGTCAAATCAAAATTAGCCTTTGTAAATATAAACAGCAAGGTTATGTTTCGGTCTTGTTTTGGGAAAGGTATTTTTTTTCTTCGTTCATAGCGGGGCGTCTGCAAGTAGCGTTTATGCACGACTACTGTGTATTAGCTCCCGAGTTATTCAGAAATTCCCTATTAAGTTTGGCATGTTGTTCCATGAACCGAAGCTTTAGAAATTATGGCCATGAGGCTGGCTTATCGATCCGGCTCATGGAGGTCAGTTCTACAAAAACAAGATTTTGAAAAGGCACAGCCTGGGACTGTTTCTAAACGAAACGTCACAGGTGTTAAAAGATTCTTTATGTTCTAAATTCAATAACAGAGTTCAATTATTGCACTATTGTATTGTGTATAAATACTGATACGTGTCTGGACTAACATTTTGTGAGAACTACAGTATTATATGCGATCCTGATTTCGTTGTTTCCCTATTGCGATCTCGAGAAAATTTTCACATGAGTGGCAGCCAGCGTCTATGTCATATGCTCTCAATCTACGAAATGTACTCTTCGACGGGCAAATCGAACTTTACAAGATCAGCCCATTTGTTCAAACTGGTCAGACTTTAGGGTGCGTGTGCAATTGATCATACTTGCAACTATAACATAAATACTCGTTATAGGTAGACCAAGATCATTTGTTGAGCAGGTAGTTAGAGATGTTCTTCTGGGCATGTAGTGTTACTTTCAAGGGAGGTGCGTTACCTGACGCAAAGCGACTTCGTTATACGGGCGCACTGCACTTTAAGATACAAAGTGGACTGGTCAGATTCTCTCCTAGATAATTATCTGTCCTTTGTTTATTTGAGCCATGTTCAGTGACTGCTAGGAAAATCTCAGTGTTTCCTTATACAGTTAATAGCCACTGAATGATGCGGTTCTTAACTACATAGCACTACTGGAGACGCAACATTTCCACAAGCATGATACTAAAAACACTTTCCGAATAAAGAAAACGTAAACTAGCGCACCTCTCACTTGAACGCCCAGTAGCTATTATATTTTTTATACAGTAAATATTCCCCTGGACTGGCCTAAGCCTATCCCACCGAGTGATCGCTGGTCATAATAGAATACAAGAGAAAAATTACCTAAGCTTTGTCGATGCCATCCATTTATACCACGCCCTTACAGCTAGCGACGTATATATATATTACGTGTAAACTCAGCCTAATTGATATGATGATGGTACCGCGATTTGCGTTCGTTCCTTACCTGAACATCTACCTACTGCATAAATGCTTTATATACCATACATTTGCAATGGAAACATAATTACATATAAGAATGTATCAGCCCTAAAAACGCTATATATATATATATATATATATATATATATATATATATATATATCTAGAGTGAAAGAGCCCTGTGTAAGCAGCTAAGGTCAACTAATGACTGGTGTCTCAGTAGGTCTTATTTTTCATTGGCGAGCCTCGATTCGCGGCCGAACGCAACAGAAAGCAAGGCTAGATCTAGCTTTGACGAACTTCTGACAAATTCTGGGTGTATTGTTTTACAAAGGGGCTCTATGATCGTCGGCCAAGATAAACAGAGGATCAATTAGCAGAGACGTGTTGTAGAAAGCTGAAATAGAATAACAGCAGCTATTCATATAAGAATCAATGGTTCAGGTTTCTATACGTAATTGTATTTGGGTGCCATATGTGCTATATTTTAGATGTGGCGAAGCCCGATCTGTGCGACAATGTTATACTTAATGTGTACACATCCACTGTGAATTTTAGTTTTCATTCACTCAGCCATAAAATATTATCAAGGCCGGTAAAGTGTCACTTGAAGCCGAAAGCCGTTCGTTGCAATCACGAGCAGACTATGAGAGGTAACTAAGTTCAGACGTACATTATATGTATATATAGTTAGCTTTTAAAGTCTTAGGACGTACTTATATCACTGAGATAGGTCGGGACCAATAACAATTGCTTCTAATAAATTTCTAGCAGATACGTTTCAGTTTACAGAGCAAACATCCATATCCATAACGCCCACAAATAGGGACAAGAAGAAAAAACAGATGAAGTACGACGCTGTATAATAGAGACGTTCAAATAGATACCATACCTATTCATTATTTAAATCTATTGTCATAAAATATACGATCGTACTTAAAGGCCGTAAATGGCCAAAAGGTAATATAATCATTCTATTTATTAATAATCTTAATAAAGCAACACTTTATTGCTCTTCTTAATAGACCTTCGGTGTATTGATTTGTATATAGTCACGGCAGTCACTAATTAATATTGATAGCCACTCTGACTTAGTGGACTATCGCTGGTACGTACAAACAGCTGGCGCAATTATATAATTAGCAGTTAGTTATTTGTTTAATCGGTTGAAAGCGGGCTTGTATGTACGAACTGCCGTCATACGTTTGCTATATAATCGTATATTGGTAATTCTCTAAACTTTCATAGCTTTTAGCCGGACATTTTTGAACCAACATACATCTCTCGACACAGAAAAAGAGGTCATCAGATCCTGTCACTCTGTGAAACTACTATATTACATCTACCGAAATGTTAATATTCCGTTCTATCGTAGCTGTTGCCTGTGCACATCGAGACTCGTAACACGTGGCAACAAGCACAAAAGCAACTTTGTTCGGCTACTTCGTCTTACTATTATAGCATCGATATAATTACTCTAAAAGCTGGCCATCGAGCATATTGTCACGCAGACCACGTCGTAGAAAAATTGTGATTTAACTGAAGTAAGTGCTTAAGGTATAGCGTCCTATACCTGACAAAAATGTCACAGGATAAAGAATATATGTGTGTGCAGGCTTGTCGATAAACGTTAACACGTTCTTTCACCGTGTATGTCAGCTCGAGCGTTTTGTTAAAATGAGTGCCTTTCCAAAGGCATCTTAACTAGAAGCACACGTAGGCCAAACTATTATTGATGCAGTGATACATATGTATAGAAAACCGTGTTCTTAATTGGTTTACCAAGATAGCAAAATTTAATGCAATTCTTAGGCCGCATTTGATCTAGGATTAGTCTATATGTGTTTACGTGGTTCAAATTTATGGTTGATTGTGTGTAGTTGATTCGAATTGCCTGCAAACGTAGGACAATCTCCGAGATTACGTTCAGTATATGAAACGAGTACATAATTACGTTAAGTACATTTGTATAGTGTTAAATTTGTCAAGCAACTATCGATCGAAAATAGTAAGCTTTTCACCACCTTCGCGTCAGCTTTCTTGTACAATACCTGCCATAATCTAAGCTTTAAAAGACTTTTTTTTTTAATGCAAATTGGTTACCTTCATTAAAATCTTCCAAACGTACGTAGCACACAATATCCATTTAGCCTAGGTGATCTTACTTAAAATGTAAGTACTTAGAATGAGAATGCCAGACTGAAAATGGTGCCGTTTATTGAATGTCCATAATCCGGCGACGCGACGAAGGTATTTAGAAGCACTTCCTGTGGACGATAGCAGGGCCCGACTCATCGTATTCCTCCTTTGAGATCCACATCTGCTGGAAGGTGGACAGAGAAGCGAGGATGGAGCCGCCGATCCAGACGGAGTATTTCCTCTCGGGGGGAGCGATAATCTTGATCTTCATGGTTGATGGGGCCAGGGAAGTGATCTCTTTCTGCATACGGTCAGCAATACCGGGATACATGGTGGTTCCACCGGAGAGCACAGTATTGGCGTACAGATCTTTACGGATATCAATGTCGCACTTCATGATCGAGTTGAATGTTGTCTCGTGAATGCCGCACGACTCCATGCCGATAAATGAGGGCTGGAAAAGAGCTTCTGGGCAACGGAAGCGCTCGTTACCAATAGTAATTACCTGACCATCAGGTAGTTCGTATGATTTTTCAAGGGAAGAAGAAGAGGCTGCGGTGGCCATTTCCTGCTCAAAGTCAAGGGCGACATAACACAGCTTCTCCTTAATATCACGCACAATCTCACGCTCAGCCGTAGTCACGAACGAGTAACCGCGCTCAGTAAGGATCTTCATAAGATAATCAGTCAAATCACGACCGGCAAGATCGAGACGGAGGATGGCATGGGGCAGAGCGTAACCTTCATAGATAGGCACGGTGTGGGAGACACCATCACCGGAGTCAAGAACAATACCGGTGGTACGACCAGAAGCATACAGGGAAAGCACGGCCTGGATTGCGACGTACATGGCGGGAGTGTTGAATGTTTCAAACATAATCTGTGTCATCTTTTCACGGTTAGCCTTAGGGTTGAGGGGAGGCTCAGTGAGTAACACGGGGTGTTCTTCAGGGGCGATACGCAGCTCATTATAGAACGTATGGTGCCAGATCTTTTCCATATCGTCCCAGTTAGTAACGATACCGTGCTCGATGGGATACTTCAGAGTGAGGATACCCCGCTTCGATTGGGCCTCATCGCCGACGTACGAGTCCTTCTGACCCATACCGACCATCACACCCTGATGCCTCGGCCGACCTACAATTGACGGAAAAACGGCCCGGGGAGCGTCATCTCCGGCGAACCCAGCCTTGCAAAGACCCGATCCGTTATCCACGACCAGGGCGGCAACATCGTCGTCACACATGGTGTCAAGAACTGTATAGGTTCTTCTCAGACCAGATGGCTAGACCAACGATCGAAACCACTCTGCGACGGCCAACTTCTTTCTATAGGCCTATAACCTACTGCGCCCTCAGGCTAGGTCGGAGAGGGTCGAGGCTCTCGCAGCGCCCTACAAGGCGACGAGTCGACGTTTGACGCAGCCTAATTTGCCCAGCAGTAGCGATACCGCAGAAGACTGCTATAGAACCGGGAAGTCAAGGATAGTCAATAACCGAGTAGGTCCACCAAAGTATTTCGACGTGCCTGATGTTGCCAATGTACTTGACAAGAGTTGGCTTATTTGGCTCAAACAAGCGTGCGATATTTTTGACCAACGCACAGAAGCCATGTGATTCTAACGTGAATTTGTGATACTAACCTAAAAAAGATATCACCGACCGTTGACGTAAGGGTACTTTAATAAACAAGCCTAGCACTATTCTAAGTTAGCGTGACCATTTGTTAAATGAACATGTAACGTTTAGCATAAGGAATAAGTGATATCAATATATACCTCAGGGCTCTATTTTAATGGACGATATAGTCGATATAGACTTCATATAAACAATAAAAATAGTAAGCGTGTCAAAGGCAGCGTGTAAATCTATAAATGACTTTTTAAGAGCTCGGTCAAAAACGTCTCCTGGTGGGCGGGTTCATTTTCGCTTGACTCTCGCGGAGGTTAATATCAGTTCTACACTGCGTATAAGCATCCGATGATGACTCGCTTGTGGGCTCACGGGTACCAGGACGATCGGGACACCAATATCGAATGTAATCATAGGATTCGTTACTTAATGTAGATGAGTATTTGTGCTTTTACGTAAATATTGCACCCAGGTAAAAATAATTTCATTTATAGACGCTTTGAAAGTTATGAAATGATGCTCTTCAAGTAAATAGAATATGGCGAAATTTGAAGGGTAATACTTGATGAAAGATGTTTCTATTCAGTACTAAAATTTCAAATTTATACTTTTTGGATGCACTTGGAACCTTTACCAAACAAATATGAGAATTACGTCTAACAAGGGCTCCTCATCTGAGGGGCGAAAGGTATAAAATTGAACAAAGCGCGTACGGTAAGAACTTGTGAAATCGATTAATTCTTAGAGTGGACTACAATGGACGACGTAGTAAAGGTCACGTTTATGTACGTAATTCAGTTTTCAGAAGTTCAGCAAGTTCTGTGATTAAAAAATGCAAACAACAAGCCGGGAATTAAAGTCAAAAATACCCTCAAAATTCTGACCGACGAAAACATTTTTGAACTCACGAGTACTATGTCCTGGTTCTTAAAGCCTTGGCTTATCCTCACATTTTTTGAAGATCTTTTTTACTAAAAGTAAAGCTGCGTTTAAAAAAACGTTAATGTACCAGCATCAACGATGGCAAAATATATATATATTCATCCTCTAACTATTTGTTGGTAAAAAAGCTTCTTAGGCATTTGTAATTGGCTCTTCGTGCGAGCGTATTTAAATGATTTTATTTAAGTCAGGAACTTAGAACCGAATACGTTCTCCAGAACCCGTGAGAGCAGAATTAAGTAGATTCGCACGGTGGAGGTCCGAGCTAAAAGATCCTTTGCGAGAAGCTTTAATTTCAATGCTTTTCGCTTGGGGCTACCTTCTCCGCACGGCGACAGCGAAGTACTATTAATGACAAACGAAACCCCTTTTATTTACGCTGTTGTCAAGGCTCAAGAGTCGTATATATTAGATTCAAATAAGAGAAGCCACTGGATAACGGCAACGAATATACCTAAGGACGTCCAAAATAAAAAAAGTTACGAAGAAGCGACAAGGCTTTTTTAAGATCAGCGAAGGCACAGTAAGTCAGGACGTTCTTGGAACGATCACCTCAAGGGAGAGATATCCTGATGTATTCGTTGATGACGTTGCAGCTAACGACAGTGGCAGTTCCGGTGCGTACGAGGCAGCGCTTCCTCTTCCAGACAAGGAGAGGCACTTTCCGACAGCATAAAATCCTGAAGCTAACTTGTATTACGACTATACTGGTGCAACAATAACTAGTTACGAAACTATGGTATCCGTCTCGAGCATCTCCTGGACTATAGCTGCCACCTACTTTGCGTAGGCCAAGTCAACAATGTAGTATCTTCGCCTCTCGTGCGCCAAGGTAAACATTTCTATAAACGCGAGGCCACGTTTTCCCTTGTTGCTGATTCGTATTTGTCGAAAGGATTATTTCTATTGATTCGAAAAATTAATTACTAATATAATAATACTAAATAAATACTAGACTATATATACAGCATCGGAAAACGTATCTGAGTTTTGTCTAGATAGGAAAGAAAAAGGGTGTGGAAAACGGTTATGTAGACATGTATTAGTTGTTTTTATTACGACAGTATCAGTTCCGACATCTAAAGGGCGTATCCCTCTCAGTAAATTTCAGAATTATGTATCGTTCAACTTTTTCTGTTAACTAAAACAAAACTTATATATTCGAGAGTATCCAACAGGGATAGTCCAACCCACATTCCTGCGTAGCCACCGAAAAGTCCAAGCAGCTCAATACTCTGCGGGTTTGTCACACCAAAAATAAAACCAAACAGTTATTGACTCCAATTATGTACATCTGTATATTTACATGCACACGACAGCTGTCCTATAAAGGCGGATAAAAAAAAAACCTCATAAAATAATGTTCTTGTATAACACGAACCTCTGATTATATCCTTGGTTAAAAATGGGACGGCTTATATTCATGATAAACTATAAAGTAAAAAATCATGCCAGAAATTGAGAATTACTAAAGGAAGAGTAGACAACTGTTATATACGTTATGCGTTGTTCTAGCTAAACAAGCAGGGATTCATTTTTACTTCCAGCAGGTAGGTGTCAACAACTGATTCGTTCTTATGAAATACGTAAGATATTTTTTGATAGCCGTAAGTGTTGAGTTGTTGATCAGTACCCCCTAGGTACGTATCCGGTTTTTGTTAGTTGTTGATATGGCCGTATTTCGTGTCATTTGATTTAGAACTCTCATCAGAACAATGCCTGTACTACCAAACAAGCTCAACTATGAAGTACATTACTCGAGGCCATTTCGTACTAGCCAGAGTTTTGTTGTTAAAAGCACTCCATTAAAGTGTTTATTCCGAGATACGTTTTTCCTTTTTTTTCAGGCACATTCTGATATGACCGTGTTAATCCCATACGGCAAATTCTTTTGACAGTAGGTAGCTATTATGTTGACGAAATGAGCATTAAGACGCGATTGGCATTACGTACCGACAATTTTTGCTGCTCCTCGGTGATTTCGATTCTATCCGAGTAGAACTCGAGATGTAAACGATATCCATTTTCACGTTCCGTTAAATTTTCATCCGCCCCCATCTCATTTGACGCGTATTCCAAGCCCCGAACGGACCAAACCTTAATATCATATGAGACGTCCCTATAGTATATCAAACGGAGGGGTACCATTATGAACTATACGCAATATGAACCAGCAAGGAGATGTTAATGAATACATCTTCAGCTGTGACATACCGGCAGTGGATGTTGCATTGTCGTGTGCAGCGGGCAACGACATCCGAGTTCGATATTTGTTGGAAACATTTGACTGAAACATCAACGTCATATATAGAAAATAACATATGTTTTATATTCTGAACCATCCCTTAAGATGTTAGATAAAGGAACAAAGTGGCCAACCTTCTATGCTCTTGTCGTGCTATAAACACCAACAGATTCCAGAATAGCATACATATGACGGTTTCTATTCTAGAAACGTCATCAAGCGTCCAAACAAACGTATTAGAGGCAAGAAAGAGCTTAATCAACTTCGATTGAACACTCGACCAGCAGTAAACAGGTATCGCTCGATTGGAAATGCATGGAGCGCTAAAACAGATTTTACTTTCGCTCGGTTAGAATGATCCTATCACCAGCGTTTTCTCCCATGCAGCGTGGTTTTCTAAGTTTAGTAAACACAACCAAGTGAAATTACCTATTGCCCTGGGGCTTATTTTAGGAGAAGCACAATAACTGTCCAGTTTGGATTACGCTTTTTATTTTATCTGTGCACTACACTTTTGTATAAAATCACAGAAACGTATGTACAGGTAAGTACCTACATGTTAGGGGTATGTTGCACATGACGTCTGCACTGACGACTGTCTCGGCGAACTCGTGTAAGTTTAGCGCACATCCACAAAGTTCAATCTCTTCACGGATCATACATTTCTGAGCGCAATATTCCCTACTTTCTTGACCAAAAAACGCCGGGCCAAACCTTTCATAAGTACGGCAGTCGGATTGAAACGGATATCGTAGCCTTTCCGTCACCAACTGAAAATAGAGAAACGTAGATGCGTGAGTAATACGATAGAAAACAGATAAATCGACAATGCGGAAGCGATCTTTTTTTCGCGTCAATTAGTCTTCATCGCTGATTCATCAAAGTGAATACTATCGTTCTAAAATTATCTAGTGTTAGCAAGAAAAGTCGACTCTTCACCGTCTCTTTGTTTGAAAATTCAATCAAAGAAGATTACAATTCAATTTATATATTGCAGTGCGCATACGATTTCACAGAGCGTTTTGCCGCGCAAAACATTTCGCTTGTTTTTAAAATATGGTTTTTATTTTTTTAAATTTGGTAACGTATTTCCATATTTTTAAAAGCCATTAGATATCTGGCATCAAAAAGAATTAACTTTTCTCTATATATATATATATATATATATATATTTTTTTTTATAAGTCATTCACAGTAAAACTTTTGCAAGTTATTTTACTAATAGTATATAAGCTATGATTAAGCGATCTTTTTTAACCTTTTCGGATATCACATCTACAGTATAGGCAACCTAGGCTCCCAAAAAGATCGAGACATCTTTTAAGTAAAAATTCCATTATACAGGAGCTGCTTTAGATCGTTGTCAGAACTAAAGTTGCCTACTTACCATCATTTGGTTAGTGAAACGGATTTGCCAATATTGCCCTTTTGCTTGTCAAATGCCAAAAGTTACAATTCTGAAGAAAATATCATCAGATTTGGAAGAAAAGAACCGAAATAGTTTCTATAGGCAGGATATTATGTGAGGCAACGCATACGCTAAGAAAGTTTGTTCTTTCCTGCAGCGATGCACATGTTTTCTATAGAATTTTTTAGCCGAATTTGAAATTAGATCAAAAGGCGAACCTTAGCTTCGAGCACCATAAATTTATCGAATATTTAAATAGTGATAACGTTCATTCAATGGTAGGCCGATACGATCACAACGAAAAGTTATAAAATTATAGCTAAAATATATTGTTTTAAGTGCTCCTGGAGAAGTACCGACATTGCCAATATTGTCCAACTATTGCCAATGATGCTATTATGTTGAAAGCAGAAAATTCGCATTATTTAAATCGATAATAAATTTTCCAGCCAATCAAAAAAATACTCTGATTTGCCGATTGCGTATTTAAGACGGGGGATCAATTGAGCCCTAACTTTTCTTCTACACTGTCGACGAGCTGAGTCACTATTGGAAAAAGACGTCCAATATAACCACGGCCCTGCATTTTATTAGAACGTAAGGCGACTCAATTCCGCGATCGAATTGACCGCAGTCTAAGTGAATGTGTATACTTACCTGCCGTACACCAATACGCAAAGTTCTGCCAGTGGGCAACTCAACATCGGGTTGTCGTGATGGAGTGGAACTTCCTGGACCCTGCACGAAGACTGCTGTATCCATCGTATCTGAGGCCAAACGCATTGCTCGAGATGGGTTCCACTGCGAGTATAAATCTAGTCCTAAACGAGATCAGAACAGGTCGAAATTATAACTAGTTTATTATTCGATATTGCGGCAATGAAAAAAATGATATAGTACTCTTGTAGATAAAAACCAATATTTTACGATCGGCACCGTCGTCAAATGGGTCAGTTGTTCTTATGGAAAAAGCCTCAACACTGACTTACTATATGACCAGATGTCGTTGCACTGGTGAAACGGATGAAGCTTTGGGAGAAACTGCACAACATCCAACATGTAGCACTGAGCGCGGGGCTGCCGAAAATACGACGGTTTTATGCTATGACGTAAAAATCAGATCATTGACATAGCTATATATATATATATATATATATATATGAAAGACAATGCCTGTATGACTATCCTTTGACACTTCTAATACACCGTGCTATGGCAATGAGATGAACTACTTTTTCTTAATGAGCCTGTACTTGCTATGGTTTCCCTAGGCGACTATTACCTTTGTATCAATCATTGTACCAGTCATGAAAAAATGGTTGATATGTTTCATTAGACAAAACGCAGCCGTAATCCATTATAGAGTCTTACGTACCGTAGCTAGACATACTAAGTAGTGGCAGTCCACAGGTAACTATAGTTAGGTAGGTGTACTTACAAGTCTGAGCAATCAAAGCTGGGACATTTCGACGACACCATCTTACATGAGAATAGATCACGGGCTGCGAATCGCATGAGATGTCTCATAGTGGCATTGTTTTGAAAGTGATAGAATCCGATCGTGATCATCTGAATAAAATGTTCGATTCGAACTTAAGCCACAATACTGGACAGAAACTTAAGGCTTAAACAACACAAGACGAGAACAACGCAAAACTCTAAGTTCTGCTGCACCGTCAAGTGGTCCTACTATGGCAAACGTTCTATCCAAGCAACGTTTATTTACACTGATTATTAAGGCTGAACTGGATGGCCGCATAAATCGCCATATTTGTTCTACTGATCGATTCATGTGTATGATATTTATCGGGTTGCCGAGATACACCATAGAAAAATTAAGTTAACTAGTTTTCCGAGCTATCGATCGTTTCGATGAGCAACTTGCCGATGCTCGTCGTTGAAACTGATTCCGATCTGAGTTTTAGTGAATTTAGGAAATAAGTTTTACTGCAGTTACTTGAGAATATCAAAATAACATTGATCTATACCTGACCCATAGAAGTGCATACGCGGGGATCGGATTTGCAGTATCTTGTCTGAAAATATTCGTTACGACAAGCGTCATTACGTACTACTTAGAACGTTTCGAAATACTTCCGAGGCTCTCGAGCGATGATTTTTTGCTAATTTAATTATACCATTACATATACGGACATCTATCGAATGGCCTGCTAGAAATCTCTAGTTTATAAATGATAACCAGAGGTGTCTCAAAACATTCTTCTTAAATTTGACAAACTAGTTAAAGTTACCTGCGAATCAACCCAAATATCAGGGCAGACTGTCACCGATGGAAAAAGCAATTTATTCGAGCCTCTGCTATCGTAAACGACCACTTCATACGGGTATTCAAAAAAAGCTTCAAATGACTTCAGTGATTGGTACATTAATCCACAAAGACACACAATGGCGATAAGTGACCATCTGATGTAATGGCACAAGGCGCTCCACCCAGGGAAGCGATTAACGATAAAAGAACGAGGGTTCAGCCGTGATATGCCACGCTTAGTGGCCATCGATGAAACCTTCGTACGCCGAAAGCGGTCAGACATTTTGGTACCTGTCCAAAACGTTAACATACATAATTGAAAATAACAATGATTCTAGCACGCAGTAATTTCATAGGAACTTCCCATTCCAAAGCATTGCTGAGGAAAAGATAATCTAAACATAGAAACATTGTAAAATACCTGAAAGGCTAATAGGTGGGTTTAAGCAAATGGGCAACTAGTTTGTAACAATTAGAACTTACCTATCGGGCTTCCAGTAGCACTCTAATGCTCACGTGTTTAAGTTTATGAATATAACAAAGAGATTCAATGAAACAACGTCGCCTATTGTCCGTACACTGCTGCCTCATTAGAGACTGAGGCATAAAGGGTCCAACCTATCGAACGATATAAATTAGTATTCGGCTCGGTCCTTGACTGGTGAAACAAAGATTAATTGATAAAAGTTACGAAGCATGTTGACAAACGTATGGAAAATGATATTAAACCATGGCTAATTGTAAAACCACGCAAGTCTCACAACAACTTCGTTTGCCGTAACTTCATTAATATTAGACGTGTACTTCAAATAGATATTGATGTTTTGATGCGAAACATCAGTTGTTTTTAGAACACAAAAACGTACTCCATTATTTGTGGGCTGTAGATTTTTGTTGTTGGAATATGAGGTATCGAAGTATAATGATATGATAAGATTATTAGTAACGCATAGCCAATTCTTGCAAAAGTAGGCTCCATGTTATTGTTTGCCAGCAATAGTTTCAAACGCGTTCTTTAGAAGAGCATCATCTTTTCCGTGAGATTTAGTTGTCTGCCGATTGAGACAGCTATGCAGGGTGTGCGTCTTATTAGGTGCACAGCTATCCAAGCTCAATCAAAGCTTTTCTAATTTAGATGATAAAAAAATGGCCAGCTTTATCATTATTACTCAGGGCTATAGAAGAAGCCTTAACATTCGTACAAAAACCAAAATAACTTAACTTCTTGGATGAAATAAATAAAACTTCGTATATGAAACCAATTTTAGTTAAAAAAAAAAAAAACGGAGATTTATGTCAGTCGCTAGAACTTGCTTTCCTTTTGTGTAAGCGACTAGCAAGCAGAAAAGAGCTGATCTCGCAACCGATCCTTTTTTTTTTTCAATTTCCACATTCAGCCTTTATGGACATAACGGTGGAATGGAACTAATTGATCTTCTGCCTTGTTTTAAATACGAAGCTAAGGTAATCTAAACTTAAGTTACAACTCATTATACCCAGCTAGCCAGAACACGTCGATAATATTTCGTCACTTTTCGATTTTGTATATTACACAAAGTTATATGAAATATGTGAAATATATTAGTCATTTTTAAATCAACCATCTACGTCTAAAACATTTGTTTAATCACGATCTAAGTAATATGTAACAGCAGCAGGTAATTCTAGTTTCAACCAGTTATTCCTACTTATAAACAGAGCTGATAGACCTACAGAGAAGTGAAGCTCGGTAAGAACCTGACGACATAGAAAGAATGCTTGTTTTGAACTCCCGAACTGTATATACAGAGAGACCCGTAGAAAAAAGGCACGGTGTCAGAGATCTCATCGGAGAGGCCAGCGCAGATTAAGTCTGTTTTGCGAATCTTGGATGATGACGAGGCCTACCGGCCCTACAGACATTCCTCTCATTGCTTTCGCAGCCCTTTCGCCCACACGCCCAGACCCTACTGGTTCTTAACAGCCAACGCTCAAAACGGCTGAATAGCGCGCCCGTGGCTGGAAAAAGGCTATCGTCCCATCGCCCTATTAGGCTGTAGAAGCCGGCCACTCGAGACGTTCTCATCACTCATAGCTTCTGAGAAAAAGATAATTTGTTGATCTGTTCCCACCTTAGCCGACACACAAACCTAGAGCGGAAAAATGTACAGCTCAAAATGATCAGATCAGTATATCTAACGGCTATGAAAACACAAACAAATTGAACAATGCCAAAAATAGACAGACCATTTTATCTAGACACAGAGAGCGCTATGGGTAAGTTTGGAACGGTAGGATCTTATCTAAACTTAAAACGCCTAGTAGAATAAAAATATCGTAATATAAAATGATCCGTGAACACATGTTTGCTGCTACTCGTGTTCTTATACAATGCGATGACTTGTCTTTTATATTTTATATAAATCTTACAATACATTACCTATAGCTATTTTAAGTAAAGAGTCAACGCCTAAAGATGGAACGCGCAGATTTTCTTTATTGACCTAGTCCTCCATTGACGTTAAATGGGCCTTTCAACAACGTGCAACAAGCGTGCAAACGATAAAGAGATACAGAAACTGTAAGCACGTATCCAACGTACTGCTTGCGTGCGATGGCGCAGATGGCAGACAACAGTTGCGGTCGAGTGTTGCGGACAACTGGTGCGCCAATGTGATGCGGCTTCGACGGTATACATTCAGTGTGACTTGATGATCTGAAGCTGTGACGAATATGTCTAGAAGCACTTTCTGTGGACGATAGCAGGTCCGGACTCATCGTACTCTTCCTTTGAGATCCACATCTGCTGGAAGGTGGACAAGGAAGCGAGGATCGAACCACCGATCCAGACGGAGTACTTCCTCTCGGGGGGAGCGATAATCTTGATCTTCATGGTGGAGGGGGCCAGCGAGGTGATTTCCTTCTGCATACGGTCAGCAATACCGGGGTACATAGTGGTTCCACCGGAGAGCACAGTGTTGGCATACAGGTCCTTACGGATATCAATGTCGCACTTCATGATCGAATTGAACGTTGTTTCGTGAATACCACATGACTCCATGCCGATGAATGAGGGCTGGAAAAGAGCTTCAGGGCAACGGAAACGTTCGTTACCGATGGTAATCACCTGACCATCGGGCAGCTCGTACGACTTCTCAAGGGAAGAAGACGAGGCTGCGGTGGCCATTTCTTGCTCAAAGTCAAGGGCGACATAGCACAGCTTCTCCTTAATATCACGCACAATCTCACGCTCAGCCGTAGTCACGAACGAGTAACCGCGTTCAGTGAGGATCTTCATGAGGTAGTCAGTCAGATCGCGGCCGGCAAGATCGAGACGGAGGATGGCATGGGGCAGAGCGTAGCCTTCATAGATAGGCACGGTGTGGGAGACACCATCACCGGAATCAAGTACAATACCAGTGGTACGACCAGAAGCGTATAGAGAAAGCACGGCCTGGATGGCAACATACATGGCGGGCGTGTTGAAAGTCTCAAACATGATCTGGGTCATCTTTTCCCGGTTGGCTTTAGGATTAAGAGGAGGCTCGGTGAGCAGTACAGGGTGCTCTTCAGGAGCGATACGCAACTCATTGTAAAAGGTATGGTGCCAGATCTTTTCCATATCGTCCCAGTTAGTAACGATACCGTGCTCGATGGGATACTTCAGAGTGAGGATACCCCTCTTCGATTGGGCCTCATCGCCGACATACGAGTCCTTCTGACCCATACCGACCATCACACCCTGATGCCTTGGGCGACCTACAATTGACGGAAAGACGGCCCGGGGAGCGTCATCCCCGGCGAATCCAGCCTTGCACAAACCTGATCCGTTATCCACGACCAGGGCGGCAACGTCGTCGTCACACATTCTGAGTAGGTCCTGAGTCAGACAACGAACACCACTGAACACACCGATTGCCTCAGCAACACTGGTGGCAAGGGTCCGCTTTAGGGCTTAAGTACTGCAACAAAACGCCCTCTGGCGGACCTAGTAGCCCTCCCACTAAGACAAAAATGGGCCCTGCATTCCTCGAATTCGAAGACATGCTGGAAGTTTTGGGCAGTATTATGACCATTTTTTGCTAACACTGATCGGCAGCCAGCCGATTAGAGGTAACTAACACCCTTGCAACGACTAACCAGTTCTGCAATGTAATAATTGCTGAACTCAAACGTGTTGTCAAACGGTGGTCTAGTAAACGTGGCTTTAGTAAATCTCACATAGGGTTTCGTCAATCATGAAGAGTGCAACGTACATCACCATTCCGTAACCCTACTGCAACGGTCATAATACGAGCGTTGTGCAAGTGTTTAGATATTTTCGGATCTACTGGAAGCGGATGCTAGATACTTTGGTTAACATGCTAGATTAGATCAATGAGAACCGCCGAATCCGTTAAGATGTCGGATTAGCGTTAGACTAAATCGATGCTTTTTTTTTTCTCTCCATAATTGTAACCCATAAAGGCACTGGTACAAACACGCGCCCAAAGGATAACCGATAAACTTTAAGCAATTCATGGCACACTTCAAGACAAGTTAAGTGCAGCACACCGGCGGTTCTATTTTTTTGATTTAACTTTTTGTCTAGATGCGATTTCTCAACTAAAATAAGCGTACATGTTTCGAAAAATATTAGGAGTGTAGAATGTTTGTTACGAATTAGTGCACCATCATAATAAGTTTTCTTTCCGGCAAAGACGGCATAACAAATTTCTGATGCATACTTACTGATACGATCGTAGTGTATAATGGAAGCGGCAACAATGTTACTTAGCTGAATTGCACAGCTACGCCCTTATCTCAGTTTTTTCTCGCTTAGGAGGCTACGTTTTTAAAAAATAACATATATTTTACCTTTTAGTATAGCGAGGCATATAGCAAGACATGCAAATATAGTTTCTTAAGTATTCTAATTATATATGTATATATCTAGAGAACAATTGTGGTGAAGTACGCGCATTACGAAGGCCTTTGATAGGACGGACAAACATCCAATCATAGAAACGTAGGCATCACCGATCTCCACTTGGCGTCTAGCGAAAACTCTGTATTTGCCAAAAAATAAAAGAAAACTTAGTTGGGCACGAAACTCCAGTGCTAATTATCCAACGAGGACACGCCATTTCCGAAAATGACAGTTCACGATTCAGCGAAGCGGTTAGCATAAATTTCTGTCTGTTCAATCTCAAGACGTTCTATAGGCACTAATAACCGTAATAATTATAACAAGCTTGTTAATTTGAAACTCATCAGAACACCAACCCTCAGGAATATGTATGCCTCAATCCGAGTATACCATGACACCTATCAAGTGCCTAAAGACGACTTAAAATACGGCTAAATTAATATTTTGGACATATCGTATAAAAATGCTACATATACGCTGATTTCAATACTAGTTAATTAAGATTATCTATTTGACTGTGTTTTGCTTCTCAAACTTTGCCAGCAGCTCAGGCTGTCATGATACCTATAAAGGCAAGGCGCTCTACGTAGTTCACAGGCGCCTCCAAACACTTTCGGCAGCGGTGTGGTGGTGTACGCAAGCTTCCTTGCAGCTTGCGCAGATACAAGCTGCCGGCCAAGCGTCTAAAACCTGCCATAGGTTTTTATAGAACAAGCGACCTCGTTTAGTTGTCTGCCTGTAAACGTACAAGTGGTACGTTGCCCCTGAGCGCAGTTTTATGTGATTTCTACGAGGATAGTCTTAACTATCAAATATGACCGGGTGTAACAGTAGTATTAACACGGATTTATCAGTAATGTCGCTATAGCCTTCGTCGTATTATTTTAATTTTTTCAACCTAATACGTAGTAACACATTTTTATATAGTTTTCACTAAATTACATTAAGTTAATGCGACGGCAATTTTTTTTTCTTAATGCAGGTATATCTGTTAGCCCAACAGGCCTGAACAGAGCATTGCCCAAAACGCTCCGCCAGACCACCCGAACAATCACCTCTTATACCTAGCTTCAATTGCCAAAAACCAGCATGACGGTGCGCTTTTTTTTTACCTGCGTTCTTCGTCCTTTTGTCGAAAGCCGTTAAACCGACTGACTAGTAGACACTCGGGTCTCGAGTAGAGGTATGGTAGGTTAGTGAGGTAGAAATCAAAGGTCGATAGGTTCAAAATAGCTATTACAGTATATATACACCCAGGGTGAAGTTGTCCATCTGTTAAATCTGTTATCAGGCGGATGACTATTTTTCCTGTTAGTTTCTTCCCTTAAGTTAGGAGACTGAGTGATATGTAGGTAAACAGTGGAGCGTGAATAAATTCAACGGATCCAGACTTAAATTGACTTGAAATGTCTATAACAATAAATTTTCGTACTATGGAGGCTACATATCAGGTTGTGAGGTTTTACTTATTGGTGGTAGGAGTTGGCTTAGGGAGCGGTTAGAGGAGTCCAGGAGAACAGCATGACTTAGATTTTAACCAAAAATTTACGATCATAACTGTACAAATTAACAAGAAAACCTATAACGATCCCAAATTTTGCAATGTTCCTCAGTTGCTAATGCCGGCTTGTCACCTATTGACGGCCAGCGACCTGCAAATATTTCTTTACTGCTATACGTACATAGGAGAAAACGTAATCATGACATGGAGAGCTTATAAATACACCGAGAAAGCAACTGAAGCAAGAAGTTTGGCCCTGCAAACAATAAATAAAACTTTTGTAACTGACCAGGTACCTACCTCGTTAGCGGGTCAATTATTCTGCCACAATGCTGATCATTTGTAGAACACTGTTTCGGATTCTACGGCCGATATAGCCATTAAATATTGCTTCAAACGGTAGACTCTTCGTAGAACAAAACTATGTACACACTCGGTCTTTCGAATGTAGACTATCTCACGTATTTCTAAGCCTGGTAGGCAAACACGTTGTTAATGCATCAAGAAAATTTCTATCTAACCTTTTTCTTATGTTATTTTTAAAGTCTTTTTATTGTCTAAAGAAGCCTGCGTGTACAGATTTCAGCGTAAGTAGTCAGTGCTGTTAGTTTTAGTTTGTAATAAGCCTTTGATTTTCTACGAATCAAAGGTATTTAAAATATCTGTTTAGAGGTATAGGTGCGATTAGGCCGCACGCGTGTATAAATTTCATTCGAAAATGTATGTTATATTCTGCACCTTTCCAATAAAGCTTTCGTAAAGACATAGATATGGTTCGAGATAACCCCGCTTGTTGGACGACGTTAGAGGTGAGGAAATGGCCTAATTCTATACAACTTTATGTCAAATCATGCCTTAACAGCATCCGCTGAGGGATTGGCTAGAGGTGCATTACCATCTTGCTATTACCTAATATACATATAAGGTAATGTTTTGACGCACAAAAGTAGTAGCGCCTGGTCGTTTAGGCTCTCTCGGGAACCAGCCTTAGCCAAGAAACTAACCGCCTTCCTGCCTACCTCGCTTTGTAAGCGACTTGTTGAAACTGTGGCGATCATGGCGACGGCAGCAGCAGCAGCGGCAGCCGCCGTAACAGCAGCAGTAGGCGCAACTCATAGTGTTGATGCGTGGGACCATACAGTAAGCATCGAAAGGAACCCTGCTCAGCGAGTTGGGTCTGGTCTGGTGTGAACGAGGCCTCACGAGTCGGTGCTCGGTGTGCTAGTCAAAAAAAGCAAGCATCTTCTTAAGCATCGGGGCCCCGTCGCGCAGGTTTTCCTTTTCTAGGACCTTCTATTAGCACTGGCTCAAGTATTACTGGTTCTCTCGTTATCCTGGTTCTTTTTCTGGTGGGGCAAGCTTACCCGCTAAATAAATAAAGGAGACAAGCGAGGGAGAATACAACTAAGCACGCACGGCACAGGCAGCGACATGCTTGGAAAAAGACATTTTACGTCAAGCATTCTTGCGTACTTTAGCGACCAGTTCAACACAATTAACTCTGGCTAGTTCTAGCTAGTCTCTCTCACTTTTTGTTTTTTCTTTTTTCTATCATGCGATTTCTACCACACGAACTCTCTACTACAGCCCTGCTGACCACTGCTACCATTGATGTAAATTCGTTTAGGCATCTAGTCGGCGCGATGCCTGTGTCCCAACGGTGCCTTCTCCATGTCCTTCCTCTTAGGCTCGTTCGTTAGAAACAGGCAGCAGCCGCGTCCAATCGTGATACACAGCCTAGTGTTTTGACTTTGCTTGATTTATTTTGTTATATCCTCCTCAAGTCGAGCTTTATGTCTTCCCCTTTATCCCTTTTTTTTTTTCACTGCTTATACTCGCGTGGTCAAACGCTGCTGCTGGTGCTAGCATGACTCGAACACATATGTATGCAGGCGGCTACGCGGCCATAACTGTCGCGTCTCCTCCCTCTCAAAAGCGTACGGTACAGCTGCTGGTAAAGCAAAGGCCATAGGAAACTTGTTGAGGCCAACAAAAACTGACTAGTTTCGCCTATAGACGAGGGCTGCTACTGCAAGCCACAGGGCATTTGGTTAATCCTACTATACAACAGCCCTCGCGCAGCCGTCTACGATATTTGGCTGTGGCCTTACAGTCGCGTCGTCACCATCGGCTAGTTATGATCAGGTACCCACAGCGGCGGCAGTGGCGGCAGCTGTAGCCGCGGCATGGGTAGATACACGTATGACTCGTTAGAAATTCTCTGCCTGACGAGAGCGGTCGCTGCGTTCAACGTCAGCCATGCTGTTAGTATAAGCCCTAGCAGGCAAAGATGAGAATTTCGTCTCACCGACTTGCGGTCGTATTCACCCCCTTTTCCGCCTGCCGGAATTTGTCTTCAGTTTTCCGGAATTCGCACATTACGCATGTTTGCGCTAGCTAAGTCCGGCGTCTGGCGAACACGATGGCCCGCCGTCTATAGCTTGGCCATAAACCCAACGGTCATTGTTGGCCGGCCGGCCGACCGGCGAAACCTTATAACACTGTAGGTCACTACTTATAGGGTCTTGTAGGTTGCCGAGTTCGTCTTGGGTCTACAACTTTCGTCGGCTTATCACTGGCAAAGTAAGTACCGCGAAAAAGCAAGAGTGCTAGAAAGCTTAGCCATTGGGAGAGGTCGAACAAGATCGAACCGCGATAGAAATTGGATGGCTGATAATCAACTGTTGGAATGCAACGCGGGCTAACTGTTACGTCCCCCGCCCACGTATCGAGTGACGTACCACCGAAGATGCGTCTGACACCAATAAACGCTGGAATATTTCAAGAAAATTTGATAATAGCATACTCATTTGCAAAGACTACGAAGAATGTTTGTTGTGGGTAAGAGGAAAAATGTTCTATGGGCGATACTCTACTTTTGGCCTTTTCCCTTTTTAAGTCATTAGTTATTAAAGAGAATTTGATCAGTTGTGGCCGATTTGTACAGGGTGGTGACCATTATCTGGATAACAATTTTTGCTATGATGTTATATAATATCTACTCAAAATCATAACCTTTGAGGGATTTATGGCCAATAATTTTGGGTATTTACAGTTCATAGCGTAATAAATAATGTTACAGCACTAGCTTGATAACAAGTCTCCATCGAACTTTTTTTCTAAGCAAATTGAAGTTAACAAATTAGAAAATCAGAGCAAAAATTGTCTTAATCATTAAATTGAATTTGTTAAGTTGAATTTGCTTTCTAAGGAAACTGTTCTGAATACATGAAGATCTCAGAACAATTCTCTGGACACCAATATCTAGAATAACCTGTATAATCATTAGCTATTCTACAATGTACGTTAAATAAGAACCTCAATGGCACGTAAGCCAAGGCAAACTACATGTTAAATATCAATCCGACTTCATACGTTTATGTGCGGAGGCAAAACACAGATTTCTAACGGGAGGTTAGCTAATATATATATATGTCAGCAAACTATTTGAGTAAGGCGAAACAAACCTGGACACAAAGTTTACACATTTAGCGATAACGAACTATAACCGGAAAAATGTCTCCTCAAGCTGATACAAAAACGTACACGTTCTTTGTGAGTGTATCAATTTTCTCAATTTTACAGAGCTTAAAAATGATGTCGTTATCTCAGCTAACGATATGGTAAACCACCATTGTAACGCAAACTACCCTAAGTCGCATAATATACGCATGTGAACGAGCGGCCTTATAAGCTTCAATGTCGTACGCTTGGGATAGACCAGTCACCCAAAGAAACCCGCTTCGAACATGGGTATTAACGGAAGGGAGTCGTCGTTTGTTCGGATACTTTTCGTCGTGCTTTCTTGTATCTCCAGTTTGGAATAGCGCTAAAATTCCAGACTGTAGAAAAGATGGGGCGCGGTACGGCCGACTTATGCACGAAGGGCCTGACGTGTGCAGTGTGGGAATAGACTCTTACTATACGCATCTCTTGAAGCCAAACAGGCCATATTAGGGAGAGAAACCATGAATTCTTACTCCAAACTTACTTATAGCTCTATATACGGCACGACTGGGCCATTCGCCTAGTTGGATCACCCAGGCGCATGCGCCGATGGCCTCACATGTGTTCCAGCCATATTATACAGAAGGAATTGTTGAATGTTACTTTTGGCTTGGCACACGAGAAGTAGAGTAGTGATGCTGCTGAATACACCGTACCGAACAATGTGAAACGAAGACATTGCAGCGCTAATGGTCGACAATGGATCCGGCATGTGCAAGGCCGGGTTCGCAGGAGATGATGCTCCCCGCGCCGTCTTCCCGTCAATTGTGGGTCGCCCGAGACACCAGGGTGTTGTGGTCGGTATGGGTCAGAAGGACTCGTACGTCGGTGATGAGGCTCAATCGAAAAGGGGTATCCTTACTCTAAAGTACCCCATTGAACACGGTATCGTCACTAACTGGGATGATATGGAAAAGCTCTGGCACCACACCTTCTACAACGAGTTGCGTATCGCTCCTGAAGAGCACTCTGTACTGCTCATCGAGCCTCCTCTTAATCCTAAAGCCAGCCGTGAAAAGATGACCCAGATCATGTTTGAGACCTTCAATATACCAGCAATGTACGTTGCCATTCAAGCTGTGCCTTCTCTGTACGCATCTGACCGTACCACCGGTATTATGCTTGATTCAGGTGAGGGCGTCTCCCTTTATGAAGGTTACGCTCTACTCCACGCTATTCTTGATCTGGCCGGACGCGATTTAGCCGATTACTTAATGAAGATACTTACCGCACGCGGTTATTCGTTTTAACTACAGCCGAACGTGAGATTGTGCGTGATATTAAGGAAAAGCTATGTTATGTTGTTCTAGATTTTCAACAGGAGATGGCCATTTCCACATCATCTTCATCGTTGGAGAAATCCTATGAACTCCTGATGGACAGGTCATTACAATAGGTAACGAGCGTTTTCGATGCCCGGAATCACTTTTCCGGCCATCATTCATTGAAATGGAATCCTGTGGAATTCAACAACAGACAAGCTATAACTCCGTCATGAAGTGTGATATTGATATCCGTAAGGACCCGTACGCTAACACTGTGCTCTCCGGTGGAATCACCATGTACCCCGGCATTGCTGACCGTATGCAGAAGGAAATCACCTCCCTGCCCCCCTCAACCATGAAGATCAAGATTATCGCTCCCCCCGAGAGGAAGTACTCCGTCTGGATCGGCGTTTCTATCCTCGTATCGTTGTCAACTTTCCAACAAATGTGGATTTCGAAACAGGGGTATGACGAATCAGGCCCTGTGATCGTGCATAGAAAGTGCTTCTGATTAATGCTGGTGCAGTATTTCATAATTATGTATATAGAGTAAAAAGTAGTCTTCTGAAACCCTGTGATTTGCCTAGGTGCTTAGTATGCCTGTATATGACAACTAAACAAACATTTCGGCCGGTCGTGGCATTTACGGCGAGCAGTATGCCACTCTAAAGGTTCAGTACATATCAGTGGAATTTAGTCGATGATCCATTGAGGTCTTCATCAAATAATGGCACTCACTGATATTAGTTTTGAGCCAGTGCTACAGAGTGCGAGATGCACAAGCTAACCAGCGCATTTATTCACCCGGAAACGGTTAAAGCTTCATGAAAATTCAATCATATAATTTTTGAAGTACATGATGTACATTTTTCAATAAAAACAGAGATCAGCTCGTACGTTCATAGACAGCGCTAGACGTTAATCGATCTATTAAACGTAATGCTAATCCTACTTCCATAGCATCTGGTGTGGTTATCTTTGAGCGAATTTCACGTCCGATTCTGCAAGTGAGCACTGCTTTAAATGGCTGCTTTAGACTTTACTACCGTGCTATTACAGACGTACTGCGATTGCATGTAAAGCATTGCTTGTAGTATTATCACGCTTCAAAATACGTTAGTCATTCGAAGCGATTCAGAATCTTCCTCATTGTTGTGTTAGAGTTTGATTAACAGGGGGCGCTCTTACACAAAAGGACGCTAACCTCAACTCGGTAGCAAAACTTAGTAGTACCGATAACCTTACCATATCTTGTCGTCTGCAACACTGTCGTACGCACTACGCAAAGCGAGTAAGGCCAACACCGCGATAAGCCGTGTTGTCTGGGTCAGCCGGGTACTACGACAAGCGTATACAATAGAGATACGAATAGCAGGTCGTGAATGAAGACTACACCAGCTAATGTTTCATATATTAAAACGAATAGAGCATGTGTTTGAGGGTATACAGGATAGGTGTCTAATCACAATTGTTGTCTTCTTCGGTCGCAAAGTATGCTCAAGCACTCGAATACCAATCGTATTTTTCAACGCTAATTAGCTATACTTCTACAAGCTGTCCAATCAAGTTAGAAAACGTACGGTTATTATAGGTTATTAACTGGCGAAACTTCCTCTGTTTCGATAACCCCTGGACATCTTCTTCAAAACACTATGACGGAACATCAACGTGTGCCGGCATAATGGTGAGGTAGTGGCGTATCTCCTCGAGGTACTTGGGACGTGTGGACGACGATAGCCACATCGATGCCCAATGCTAGTACCGGTCGAACATGTCTAATCGTTCGACTACGCGCGACAGTAAGTTAAAGCTGTGTTAACTTCAGGTGCTTTGAACTTTCTTCGTCCTTCTCAAATAATACTGTTGCATTGTTGCCTAAGGCTCGAAAGCTATCTAAGACGTCAGACAAAAAATAATACAATGATATTGGAACTAATGTTTATTGTGAATATCGTTACAAGAATCCGCTTGCTAAGTGATTCGTAGTACAGTTAATGGCTTATGTTTATAAAGCATTTGTTAAACACTGCAATTATTGTTCGCGAGGCGATCTATATTCTACAATGCGATCAGCCGTTGAATATTTAGAACAACAATGCATTCATGGTATCCGACTATTTTGTTCTATGTAAACACAGATTTGCGTCGTGTAGAGTTATAGTCGGAGACCAACTATGCAGTCTTATTTCGTTCCTTGGCTGAATCTAGCCCACAGTGTGGAAAAACATAGTTGTCTAGTCTGGGTGACGGGTTCAATAAGAGAACCTATCAACCATTTTGTATTCTTGACGGCAGTGTTAGAAATGATCTTCTCGTTTTCGAATCTCTGTGCTAGTAGTTAATGGCCAGCGTATACCAAGCCTGTTAGATGGACAGCCTTAAACTGAGCCTACATGTCGGACCAGTATACAGCACCAAGCGAAAGACACCAATGGGTCCATACGCGCGCTTTCAAGAGGTAAATACTGACTTGTGTAGTGTCTGTGCATCAGACCCTGAGAAGAGCGCCATTTTGGGTAGTCCGCTTAGTTGGCAGTGGCGCTTCACACAAAAAATGAAAGGGCAATGCTCACCAGAGGGCGTGGACCACGCACTATAAAGACCATCTCTTATTTTGCCACTTAACTCAACCACCAGTCGGTGCGTGTTGCTGCTGCCCCAGTCTGCAGGACTATACTCGGAACCAGAATGTGTGACGACGACATTGCTGCCCTGGTTGTGGACAACGGATCGGGCCTGTGCAAGGCCGGGTTCGCAGGAGATGATGCTCCCCGCGCCGTCTTCCCGTCAATTGTGGGTCGCCCGAGACACCAGGGTGTTATGGTCGGTATGGGTCAGAAGGACTCGTACGTCGGTGATGAGGCTCAATCGAAAAGGGGTATCCTTACTCTAAAGTACCCCATTGAACACGGTATCGTCACTAACTGGGATGATATGGAGAAGATCTGGCACCACACCTTCTATAATGAGCTACGTATCGCCCCTGAAGAACACCCAGTACTGCTTACTGAACCTCCCCTCAACCCTAAAGCTAACCGTGAAAAGATGACACAGATTATGTTTGAGACCTTCAACACCCCCGCAATGTACGTCGCCATCCAAGCTGTGCTTTCCTTGTACGCCTCTGGTCGCACCACCGGTATTGTGCTCGACTCCGGTGATGGTGTCTCCCACACCGTGCCTATCTATGAAGGTTACGCTCTTCCACACGCCATCCTCCGTCTCGATCTTGCCGGTCGCGATCTAACTGACTACCTTATGAAAATCCTTACTGAGCGTGGTTACTCGTTTGTGACCACGGCTGAGCGTGAGATTGTGCGTGATATTAAAGAGAAGCTGTGTTATGTCGCTCTCGACTTTGAGCAAGAAATGGCCACCGCAGCCTCGTCTTCTTCCCTTGAGAAGTCGTACGAGCTGCCTGATGGACAGGTGATTACCATCGGTAACGAACGTTTCCGTTGCCCTGAAGCTCTTTTCCAGCCCTCGTTCATCGGTATGGAGTCATGCGGTATTCACGAAACAACGTTCAATTCGATCATGAAGTGCGACATTGATATCCGTAAGGACCTGTATGCCAACACTGTGCTCTCCGGTGGAACCACTATGTACCCCGGTATTGCTGACCGTATGCAGAAGGAAATCACCTCGCTGGCTCCCTCAACCATGAAGATCAAGATCATCGCTCCTCCCGAGAGGAAATACTCCGTTTGGATCGGCGGTTCCATCCTCGCTTCTCTGTCCACCTTCCAACAGATGTGGATCTCAAAGGAAGAATACGACGAGTCCGGCCCTGCTATCGTTCACAGGAAGTGCTTCTAAGCGTCTTGTCAAAGCTATTCTGGTACATTGTTTTTGCTATCATAAGTTCACAAGTGGAGTTTGCCTTCCGCATTCCAACAGTTGTTTAACTTCAACTGGATAAGCAATAGCGCAAACCGAGCTACAACAGAACTGCTAATACCAACAGCGTTTACCAATGTGCGTTGTATATTCGCTGGTGATTTCCGGCCCACCTATCCCAGGGCTAACGAATCAAATCAACGTGGTTGACCAATGTCTGTAACATGGGTAAAATGTAAAATAAAGTGTTACAGCTCCACATGGGTGAATCGCATAATTTTATGGGCCTTATTATTTTGTCTATGTACAATTCGATTTTGTGCGTATTCTATTTAGTTCGTTTATAGGAAATGTCGTAGAGAGAACTTTCACCCGACCAAACACTGGTATGATCGTTAAAGAGAATTCTAGTATAGAATTAAGAATAAAGCAAGCTCGATTTATACGATAGTTGTCCGGTATATGTCTAGGAACATGCTGATGACCCTTGGCAATATGGCTGCGAGTGGCCGCTAGATTCGAAACCAGCAAACACGCGTCCTTTAATGGTAGGCGTAGCACGGCGTCATTGCATCCGCGACTTACACTGCTCTTGCCATAGTTAACACAATAAGTAGCTGTCGTTTCCAGCAGGCCTCAATTGAAGCCTAAGTAAATAAATATAGTTAAAATGTTTTCTCTACTTCATCTCTCCAAATCTAGGAAATCTCTACTTCATCGTAAAAAGACGACAAAGCTTCTTCCAAGTTGTTTTGCTTTAAATTATTTTATATTTTTCGTGTGTAATATCTTTAAAACTATATATCTTTAAAAAATATATACATATATATATATATATATATTTTTTTTTTTTTAAAGATATATAATCTGGAATCACGGCCTGTAATCACCAATTAACGCTAAAAATCTGCAAATTAGAGTTACAAAAGGGTTTTAAGCATTTTACTTACACTTAGCTTTTTGCCATAGAATTCCAATAGAGATTAAAAAATCTGCCAATTGGAATTACCAAAGAGTTCTAAACATTTTATTTATATTTAGCTTTTTTGCGTAGAAAGCATGCGTTTCTCATTTACCTTAATTAAAATAATATCTAAATCTTAAATGGGATTGACGCCAAAGACTTTTACAGTGGGGGCTGATCGGGCAATTCACTTCTATTATAAAAGCACTAAAATCAAGCCTCTAACAAATCAGTGTAGGTATGGCCAAAAATGGAGGCAGAAAATTCTACATCTAAAGAAAAAATTAGTAGGATTAATAGAAAACCCTAATCGAAATCTGGTACATAATGAGGAACCTCTCTTTTTCAGTGTATTTTATCTTTCTGTTAAAAAAAAACTATAAGTTTTTTGGCGTCTAAATTTAAATAGCCGAAGCTCAACTGGTTTCACACCGTAAGAATTTGACATTTCCCAAAATTTCTGGGCAAGCCCTGCATATGGTAGGTGCCGTAGAGCAGATTACTTTTTGCTAGAACATATAGCAAAAGCGAGTTTAAGTGAATTCAAAACAAAAGTTATATGGGTTCAATTTGTCCCGATTCGTACATCTTATTAGGCATATTGGCAAATGTAACGGGAGTGTTTATATGCAGCGTATTCTGGTTAATAAAGGCGCTTATTATGACAATGATGGTCTTTTTGTTAAAATAGCACCCTACTAAATAATAGTAGTTTTATTATGATGAAAACACAATACTAATATCGATGAACCTCCCTAAATATGATGACGGCATACACCACCTAATATCCCGTGGTTTAACCACTGTCCAGAACTGGCGTTTGGGACCCTGTTGTTCAGGGATGTCATCGTTATGTGTCGATAATTGAAGACAATTGCAAATGGTCACTAGCGGGTTAAAGGGTACAGGACCGGAAGGCTATTAAGTACTCGAAACTAAGTTTCGGCCAGGAAAAAACTTCGGCGACAAGTCGAAGACCTCAGATTCATCAGACTTGGCCAAAGTTTCATAAGCCCATCGGCTGATTAACTAAGATCGTCAACCGGAAATGGGAAAATCGACATTTCGTTATAGCATTCAACATCGACTTTACGATATCCGCTACAGCACGTCCAGAAACTTGATTAACCAGTCTTTGTTAACTAAGCCCTACAGCAGGGTCACATTCGTAACGTACGTTGACACGCATACCAGGAAAAGGTCATGCAGGACACTGAATAGAATGTAGGCTACAATTAGATTGACGAGAATTTCGAAAGAACACAAAGAGCTACACTGATCTTGGCAGTCCAGCCACGATCCTACGTCAGGCCACTTTCAAAAAGAACGACGTTGAACAGAACTCCGAACGCACAGATGGGAACGTTTAGTATAGAAGGCTCACCGGAAATTCGAGATGCTATTTCGTGCGAATAAACGGATCTTAATGCACGTGAGCAAGTAGCATGTTCTGTGAGATCACATAGAGCCCGATGGGCTCATGAGATACCCAAGTCTTCACGTATAGAAAATACGCGGAAATAGTTAGACTGAGCGAACATACCACAAAAGGATATCGCTGACAATTGCAGAGTTGAATTTTTGTCGTTTTGAGCGTTAAACTTTTTTTGCCCTTGTTAGAAAAAATAACCGCAAGTCGGAACTTTGAACGTCACCCTGTCTGGCTGACGGGTACGTTATATAGTTTTGCAATTAATTGGCGTAAAGTTGAAAAGGTTTATTCAGTTCTGCTACCTAGCGCAAGGGTATGATTGTCATCCGACGCTGTACTACGATGGGAGGAAATTGTCTTGCAGCAACCAAATGGCAATTTGGTTCGCGTAGTCTGCGTTACGCATGCATAATTCAAATTTACAAGATGTGCTAACGCTCTATTAACTATAACAGATAGGACAAAAATGAGATTAAGTGGCCTAGAATTATCTGCTTGTGTGAATACAGGATCCTTAGTTGACGCAAATGGATTCGATTGTACCTAGTTTCACAAAGCGCCAACGAAGCATTCGCATCAATATAAGAGTCCGCGTTTAGATAGAACGCAGGGGCTACAAAAAGGCGCGGAGTTTCCAGTGCATGTAAACACTGGAAGTTGCAGGGCTGCTTTTGTCAAAAGATAAAATAGTGTTTCTTATCATGATTTTCTTTTGAATCACCTCCGGGTGATTTAACAGTTTCGAGTTTGACGCTTTCTGCTGCGTCGATCGCAGCATTCATAAAACTCTTTACAATGGCTCTTACATTTACTTACATAGTCTACTCGACCCAGTCCACGATTAAAAAATATTTAGAATTCGTTGTACTAAAATATTAATGGGCTAGCCTTTGGTATCAGAGATCAGACAGACAGAAAGAAGCTCTTTATCCTTGTTTTCAAGTAGTCCACAGACAGGGGATCTGACATAAGGCAAAATTAGCTTAAACGTGAGATCCCTGCTGTAAAACCGTATTCCTCTCCGTATCTGTTCTCTATTACTATATATGTTACATCTGCTGATCACAACAGTCTATTGAATGAAAATACTCTGAATATTCCGAAACTCAGGCCGTTGAATCATTTTCATGACTCCTCAGTAAGCATTTACATAAATATGCTTTCAGATAATTGTGAAAGCGAACGCAGACGTAACGTTTGAGTTCTCTTCCAACGATGATGTGCTTTTTCGCGGCAGCGTACCACCATCAGTACTTCAACTTGGCCGGTCTCCGCCTGTAATGTTCCGCGCACCGGGGATGGCCGGGTATGCTTGATCTTATACTATAGTCAAGACCGAAACCTTTTAGGCATCCTAAGTGAGGGTTTCCATTAGTCGTTCAAACGAAAAGGCAGTGATACCTTTTAGAGACGGACTTTTTCAATTGTGGACTAGAACAATATTCGTGTTCTAACCTCGCAATAAATGAAACAAGGGTGAATTGTCTTCGTTATGTTAGAACATCGAGTAGAAAATACAAATAGGAATACGTGGTAATAACCCTACGGAGATTATATATTGCTCAGCTACGTCAGATTCCGATTAACCGCATAGTCCATGGCTTACTTACGCGAGACGTCCAAACTATTGTCGAAAAGGAATAATTTATGCCTGCATAAATATTGTATTCATCACCCTAATTATTTAAATTCGGCTAATTGGCCAAAAGGTTAGGTTTTTCGGTTTATCTCCATAGGAAAAGAAATCACGGCGAAATTCTTTTTACGTCGTAAGAAGTAGGACTCTATACAATTTGTGTAGCAGGTGATACACATTTTTGGAGCTTTGTCCTTAGCAACCACATTGAGATCTCCCGTTTCTACCGTTGTACGCTTTAAATGCGCTCTTAGATAATCTTTGTATCCATTCTAGTTGATGTGGGAAAATTATCACCTTTAACAAATACCCTTGAAAGCTATTTATCTTGGATTCTAAATACACACTCTATTTTTCGGAAATACTATAATACGAATGTTATTGTAAATGCCACATATCAGGTCAAGAGCAAAAGCAACAATAACAAATAAAAGGGCCTAGAAATAGTTAGGTTAATGATTCGGGCCATTGGCAGCTGCCGTGGAAATGATCACACTGTGAGCTTGCTTCGTCACGTTTCCTTGTAAGGCCTCATCGAGGCTTTGCCCTCACGTGAGCACGCCCCCCTGTTGTGTTCTGATCAGCATCCTTATACTACGCAAACAGTAATGCGCCTTGTGGCTTGGCCTGCTGGTCTTGCTGCTAAGACCAACAAGAATACAGTGTTCAGCTCGCCAACCAAACTTGGTTCGACTGAGGCGCTCGAGCCGCGGCCGTACCAAGTAGCAGCCCTCTCTCCTGCAGACGCAACATCCTCTCGCTGTTTCTATAAAGGCATCTTCCATGCTCATGCTGACACCGTCAGTCGTAGTTCTCGGCTTTAGTGCTTCGGAGGCTCACGAACGTAGGACCGTCTCAATATGTGTGACGACGATATTGCTGCTCTGGTTGTGGACAACGGATCGGGCTTGTGCAAGGCCGGATTTGCAGGAGATGACGCTCCCCGCGCTGTTTTCCCATCAATCGTCGGCCGCCCCAGGCATCAGGGTGTGATGGTCGGTATGGGTCAGAAAGACTCGTACGTCGGCGATGAGGCACAGTCGAAGAGGGGCATCCTCACCCTGAAGTACCCCATTGAGCACGGAATCGTCACTAACTGGGATGATATGGAGAAAATCTGGCACCACACCTTCTACAATGAGTTGCGTATTGCCCCTGAGGAGCATCCGGTGCTGCTCACTGAGCCTCCGCTTAATCCTAAGGCTAATCGTGAGAAGATGACCCAGATAATGTTTGAAACCTTTAACACCCCTGCCATGTACGTTGCCATCCAAGCCGTGCTTTCCCTGTACGCCTCGGGTCGTACCACCGGTATTGTGCTCGACTCCGGTGATGGTGTCTCCCACACCGTGCCTATTTATGAAGGTTACGCTCTTCCACACGCCATCCTCCGTCTTGATCTTGCCGGTCGCGATCTAACTGACTACCTTATGAAGATCCTTACCGAGCGTGGTTACTCGTTTGTGACCACGGCTGAGCGTGAAATTGTACGTGATATTAAGGAGAAGCTGTGCTATGTCGCACTTGATTTTGAGCAAGAAATGGCCACCGCAGCCTCGTCTTCTTCCCTTGAGAAGTCGTACGAGCTGCCTGATGGTCAGGTGATTACCATCGGTAACGAACGTTTCCGTTGCCCCGAAGCTCTTTTCCAGCCCTCATTCATCGGTATGGAGTCATGCGGTATTCACGAAACGACATTCAATTCGATCATGAAGTGCGACATTGATATCCGTAAGGACCTGTATGCCAACACTGTGCTCTCCGGTGGAACCACTATGTACCCTGGTATTGCTGACCGTATGCAGAAGGAAATCACCTCGCTGGCCCCCTCAACCATGAAGATCAAGATCATTGCTCCTCCCGAGAGGAAGTACTCCGTTTGGATTGGCGGTTCCATCCTTGCTTCTCTGTCCACCTTCCAGCAGATGTGGATTTCGAAGGAGGAGTACGACGAGTCCGGCCCTGCCATCGTCCACAGAAAGTGCTTCTAAATGTTAAAATAACAACCGACGTCGACAAGGATTGAGCGTTTTCACGATAAAAACTACCTACACATGTCTACTATCTCCTGACAAAGTCGTCACTCGCATTCCAAGCGTTGCCTATCGTATCTTATTATATATACGCATATATATATATATATATAGCCTTAGCTATTCATCACAGATACGTCCACATAAGTCTTAGAACACGGCATAATGGTTATCATGTAATTTACTGATTAACTACAAATAATGTTGTAAATCAGTGATGAACAAATAATAAATACAGCCACCTTGCAGCGTTAAATATCACCGAGTGTTCTCATCCTTGTTTATGTAAGGTTTCCTATTATGATATATTGCTACTTCGTACCTATTCGGGGAACTTCAACATCCAATGCACCCATCGCCTTAGTTCATTATCCAACATTTTAGATGAAGAAATAGAATTCAGTGAAGCTAGTAACTTTTGGCAAAATCGAATTGCTAGCTTATTATAGTATCTAACCATTATAGCTGTTTTATACCACGGCGTGGCAACAAACACTATCAAGCAATAAATACATTATGAAAACACCTCTCAGTTAAATGTACGGCTGGCAGTACATGCCGAGTGTTCTGCTTTACAAAATAAATCGAAGCCAACATACGGATCGTTCTAGCCTATTTTTGACACATTCTGCTTTTGAGATATGACAACAACAGCTATTGGAGACAACAAAAATATACCACCAGAAATACATCGAAAGCGAAAGCCAACGGATGTTTGCGCCGACATATGGGAGCCGAACTAGAACAATAACGAGCAGATCCTTGCTAATGGTTAGGTAGATGAAGAACGCGGTTTCTGTGAGTTACTGATTCTGAACTATTAAGTTTATTGTTTAATTTCAAATTGATTCAAAAAGCGTGTCCGCTTCGTGGATAGCGTCGCTTATGAGGTTAAATTGTTCGAAAAATGTCTATTTTTAATCACAAACAGCACCGCAACTTTAAATCGTTTCTATCGATTCTAATCGAGGTAGAATATCTGAATAAGATGAAATTCAAGCAATCAAAGTGACATCACAATAAAACCCACTGTAACTACGGTGTTATCAGTCTTGCATGGACTTCAGAGACCATACTGCGACTGCGCGTACATAAATTATAATAGAAAATAATTAATAATACAAAACTCTATTAACGAACTCACAAGTACAACAAAACGTTGATAAAAAGAACATCTTTTCTTCAATAGAGGAGCAAATAATCTCTCTAAGTTATCGTAAGTCAGACTGATATCTTACTAAAAAAAACTACTTACTAAAAAAAATTACTAAAAAACTTCTCATAGCTATTCTCTGTTACCATTTTTAGCGAGGATATCTGCACACCACACACACGTGCTTGCTTTTTTTGCATTTGGGCCATAACATTCTCATACTCAACTCACGTAGAAAAGTTTTGGGCGGCTCACAACAGCTCCAGTAATTTTTTAACGCATTTTAGTCGACTCGCAGAGGAAAAAGGCGAGCTCAGTCTTTGATTCGCTGGACCAGGCGTGAGGTAAAAGGCCATCAAGAGCTTTTGGGTTTACCATTGATGTGTTTCACACACGTTAGTAAGTATATCCATAGACACGTCTCTCTAGAAATTCTTTATACAAAAAGGAATCTTTTAAAAATCTATCTTTCAAACAACGTATTAGAATGTTAACCTAGGAACCGTTAGTAAAGCGTTCAGTTTCATCATATGATCTAGGAAGCTAGATGGCATTGGAGGCGCAGATCTAGAAGATTCGTATCAAACTAAAGCCTCGCAGCACCAATATTACCACCAAAGACCATGTTCGTGGCAAAGTAACGGCTATTTCGAATATCTGAAACGCACAAATACATCCTCAACATAATTGACACTTATGCTCTGAGAAACAGGTCGTCCCGAAATTTGGCCCTTATCTTAGTCAGAAGTCACCCTTTATACTTCTTATGAAACATTTCCGCCATGTCTGCTTCAGATTTCTTGGCAACAAGACGTACATTCGAATGAAGCTTAGATATCTGCATTGACTCATCTATGTACAGATATGTACGAACAGTGGTATTTCACGTGGTATCGTGTGGTATTGAAATTTACAGAATGTTAAATAATGACGACCATCTTTGGTTAGCAGTGTTTATAGTACATCGGACTAAATAATTCATTAGAGATATAAAAATCTCTTTGTAAAGAATGGATACCTGTTACCTGTCATTGCTGGTTAAATAGAAAGGTAGACCTATATCCCGTCTACCTAAATTTAAATCCCTTCCTTCGTAGTGCTCTTGCGTTCTTTCGTTCCTAACAGCTCAATATTGTTTAAATACTTTCACTAACAAACATGAACCAGCATAAAAACCGAAAAATAAGAAAAACTGACTAACGGTGCTGCGCTGTCTAGGTATAAGATCTTCTATTATCCTTCGGTATTCTCTGAGGATCATACGAAAACGCCATATTCGCCCATTCCTTCTGTCCTCGCCTGTTGCCCAAAGACGGGCAAAGAAAAAATCTCCAGAGAGTAAGTAAACATGAAAAATAGAAGCAGTTAATTTCGCACAAACGAAATTTCTAGTTAAAAGCCAAATGGTGAAGTGCTTGTAAGACAACGAGCTTATCACTAGTAGTTGTGGGAGAGAATGCTGCGACAGCAAACAATGAACTCGGAGAGTTTTCAACCATGGAATTGATATAATGATGCGTCGCTGCACAAACCACCATTGACTTGATTCGCTATTTCTGTCTATTTTCGTCAGGCCTGACTGACCGAGACCGCGTCAGTTAACGTAATCGCTTGCTAATCCTAGGGACACGTCGTGGTCTAGGTTCGATCCCGCACATAAAGGCACTTCATTTTGAGCTGGGAGCCAGCCTTCTGATCGGATGCCAAACGGCGATACTGGACGCAAAGCTCGAAACCTAGAGGCTTGACCGCCAAGCACTCGCGCGCTATCACCTTTATAAACTGCAACGTTAGCTCATATCTATCGATTATATCTTTGAACAAGCTGGCGCCAAAGGCCATCAGAATCACAAGTACAACCCAAAAAGGTTAAAGTATTATTATTCTAACGACCCTTACTCGGTTAAGCAGTTAAAGATTTCCTACTGAAGAATTTTCGAGGTTATATTTACCCCGTAAACCGAACCGGTGCCACTTTGAAGTCGAATCAGCAAAGCATTGTCGTAGAGGAAAAAGCTATCCAAGCGAAAAAGCTCCATATCGCACAAAATGCACTCAACGCTTTCCGCATCTTCTTGTAGTGCGTAGGCCGAAGCTTAACGACGTTAAAGGAGATAAGTATGCTGCGATGCGTGAACCTGTTAACGTTCCGAAGAGGGTACTAGCGCATAGGCGCTTCTTAAGAAGTGCAGTCTAGCTAGAGACCATACTAAGGGCGCTCCTGAAGTGCTGACTGCGAACCCTATCTGGACCTGTTGACTTATTGTTCTTCAGGCTCTTAAGGGCCTGCAAAATCTTTAGCATGGTGAGATTTTGCTGGAGAAAGCTGTGCTCTGTCTGCTTACTCAGTCGATCAAAATACACGAACACCGGCGTCATGTGGAATATCAGCTGTTACGTTTTTTTATATGAGCCTTTTCAGTATTGTGTTCACTCCGCTTGCAGACACATGGTGCGGGCCAGGCTGTGATATATATAATTTCGTCGATATTGATTTGCCTGTAGAATGATAAGTACAACCAGCTATTTAAGTGTGCGTGAAATAGTTGTCATTCTTGTTCTTCATGGCGTTAATAACGCTAACGTATTGAATGAAGACAAAACGTGATCTGACCTCGGGGTCCAGGCAACATATCGTCTGTACGCGAAGTTGCTACTAACCAGAATCTAATCAGAAAACGGCCCTAACCAAGCAACAGTTGTAAACCTATATATGGGGCGCTAACGTGAAAAGGTCCAGCGGCTGGTCCTAAAACACTGATTTGAGTACATCATTCAACTTAGAAGCTCTGTTCGATGATCCAGTGTTAACGCTGATTTTCACCTATGCAGCGTTCTCTTAGCAACAACGTTCTTGTACTAATAACAAGAATAGAAAACACGCGACAGTTTCACGTACCACAATGATGTCGAATTAATTATAAAGAGATAATACCCGATTTTATATATACATGTTTATTGCAGTAAACTGGAAATAAACTGAGGTCGCGTCTTGCCGCATTCGTTAAATAGTTCCACTTATTGTAAGTATATTCCACTTATGACATACGTAATTGTCTTTTTATGATAAAAGCTCGCAAACAGCACGCGCACCCGCCGTCATGTGGTAAAATTTTTGACCGCCAAAAAGTAAATTTCTGACCGAGATCATTGATTGCAATAACAGAACACAGTCTTCTAGAAGTTTATTCAATTGATATCTAAAAGCGCTCGTGATCGCCTTTGAGTTTCTTTAGGTCTCAGAACAACAAATAAGCAATAAGTCCACAGCTCAACTGGAAGCTGCGTAATTGCGTAATATATTTTTTATCTCATCATTATCCCAACTGGGAGAAATAAAACATGTATTGAATTGCCTAATAAAATAATTCAATTGTCCGAAAACGCTGCACGCGTATGCTAAACACCGTATGAGGTTAATAAGTAGGTTGAATATTGCGACAGAGGTAAAGACGGCTATAGTTATCATGTTGTCCTATCCCCATAATCAGGACACCTCTCAAAAAGCTACTTGAATTCTTGTTCAAACGTTCATTCCACCTTCGTGCCTGCCTCTATTCAGTGGTAAGCACTTGTATCCTAAATTGTGGCCATTTTTTACCACCCAACGAGAGCAAGCAGTCCTGCTTTCACTTCTATTGATTCCCTTGAATTCGGGTAGGTATTAACAAAAAATAGACGGTAGACATAATGGCCTTCGAGATTGAAGCCCGTTGCATGCTGCTCGTTGATTATATTTTAAATAACGGCTGAAACGAGGAAAGAACGAAGAGGTCTACAACCTGAAAAATGCCTTACCGTTCTTATCGCGATGAAGACCAGATTGTACTCGTAATCTATCTTTCCTAATCTATGTTATATGCAGTCCAGCTTTCGCCTAAATCGATCTAAATTCTTCTTTATCAGCTAGACGTATCTTTGTTAGAGGGCAAAAAGTAGAGACTGTATAATCATAGCCCAATACACATCGTGAAATGCTATATAGATTCTTTTAAGGGCTCGTTGTTGGATAATCTTCGCGTCATTTAAATAGATCATACGAATATCCAAATACACATATATACATCGTGATACTTTGTTATCAATCTATAGTTTATCAATGAACTTAAAAACGAAATACTACCACTATTCAGCTGTTGTTCTCGGCACGAAAATTGCGATTTTTTATTAATACAAGTAATGATATGATTAGAAATAAATAAATGCACCACAGTTCGAATCTATGCGGAAGATTAAATATTGTGTTATAGAGAACCATGGCATATCTTATATGGTGTATGATGTATGTATCTTTTGTTTAATATGAATGAATAAACAAAAACTGTGATACCGTTTTCTATGCATGTTAATATGAACGCATCAGCCGCACATTTTAGCCCTGGACCCTTTGTATCGCTCCATCTGAGACTAGCACTCTGAAATATTATTTGATATAGGGCCATATAAGTCTATTTAGACGTAGGTGCTCACAACCTGGAAAATGGCAAAATGATTTTGATCAATTATTAGCCATTATTAAACAACTCTTCACGGAATAACTTGGGTCTGGAAAACCTCGTTTTCAGGCTTAAAATCAGAAAGAACTGTTTTGGCTTGATGACAAGGTTCTCTTGTCCTTAGGCCGTTTTGAACCGCTGTGAATTTATCTACTAAACAAGATTAAAGGTTCGTAAGAATCATCGATGACTTGTATTGAAACATTCCCTGCTCAACTGTGAAATTGTGGTTCGTTAGGTTACCTTTTTACACAAAATATGATCCTTAAACATTCTGTGTATTGTACCTAACTTTTTCGCCGGGTTGAATGGAACATGGTAAACTTGGTCGGGGTTACAGGCTTGTCAAACGTAAGTTCAAGGGAAACTGCTACCATAGCTTACAGTAAAGAACGTGTTATTGAAGAAATTTATCTTTCGCTAAGTTTATCTGCGTCGTTTGAGCCCTATTCGTTCGCTACAAATCTGTACTATGTCAATGTCTACCCGAACTGACACTTAAAACTATAAGAGAATTTCACAGAGCTCCTTGCCTACCGCAAGGATTAGAAGCTGGCATATTTGTATCTATTTTTACCATAATTTACGACGAAAATGACTTCCGAATGCCAAGAATACTCGCTTTCATTTATTCTCGGCAATGTGGCTGCTTCATAAATGGACGGGTAATATTCAGAATCTACAGAAAAGTTTTGGGCTAAGTTGCCCACATTTTGGCTCATCTAAAGCACGCATCTAAAGACGAAGGAACATTTTACCTTGTTTGTATGGCTTCATTGGGTTCAATTGATGTGAAACAACATGTTTTAGTTGTTTATGACTCTCGTACTTTCCAGGCTTATTCTGCAAGGCATCTGGAAGCCAATAAGCCCTCGCAAAAAGAATGAAGATTGATGCTTTAGCATTTGAGCGTTTTCAATGGTGCAAGACTTGGTTACCGGAGGCAATTCCAGCAAAACAAATAAGCTCGTTGTAGTTTTCAAATAAAACTCCGTTCTTTGCCTATCTTATTAGATGCACAAATGATCAGCCTGACACCTGCCTTACTATTTAGACACCCACCTCCGAGATTTTCTGATCAAATATTCGAGTTCGAGTTGTTGGTCAATAGCCCTGCCGGAGCTTCTCATATGTCTTCAACTACAATCAGACATCTGCAATCAGACAGCCACAAGAAGGTCAAATCATTATTATTAAGCCACGCATAAATTTTTTGGCTATTAAATATGTCAAAAGTACTAACCGTCTTGCGTCGTCTGCTACAAGCTCTGTGCAGCAGAAAACGTAGTCTGTTGCTGTACATCGACAGCAGCGCGATTTTAAAATCCATCCAGAAGACAGCTGGCAGTAGAATTCTGCCTGATCTTATTTGGAGTTACTGATACAAGATGTAGCAAAATTACTTGGGTCCATCAGCAGTTTCTACAATCTGGGCTCGGTTATCGTCTCCTGCACTCTTCTTTATTAGCAATAATAAGCGAATCTACAATTTATTCCGTATTGGGTCGAGGTTACCGCACATTAAGTCCGTTTAGAGCCTGAGGTGTTAAAGTCGCGAGTCAAGCTACAATGAAGCCGTCTAATTGGCTTTATCTGCTATTAGCCGAAAAAAGCACATGGCCCATAATTCTCGTTACGAAAGCTAGAATTATGTGACCAGAGTGTCGGGCTCGGTCGTAATAGTGTAGTATTTCTGGCCAGGCAGAGGGTAAGGCCAAATGAGACTGTTTCTGGGCGTTAGGTCAATTGCTGCGCGACTGTTATAGTTGAAATTGATTTCAGAATAAAAATAGCAAGACAATGTTCAGCAATGTATTGTACTGCGTGAAGAAATAATGAAACGCTTTAAGAACAGCAACCATTACAATCGGAACTCGGGTTTCTATTTTAGTTGTATCGAATGAAGGTATATGGCCCGTTTTAATGGCCTACGAATGTTTAGGATCCTGGGCCTATTTCGAATTAGATTAACCAAAAACTATTTGCTTTTAGCATCGAGCAACGTTGTTTGGCTCTGCTTGTCGATTCGATTGGATTAACAGTAACAAAAAAAAACACGATCGAGTACCAAGAAAACGTTAACTATAGATGGTCCATATCAATCCAGCTCGAATCAATACCACATCATGTTGTAACACTATTTCGTTTTGTCAGCTTTTTAGAGTTCGTATACGATTCTTCGTTACGGCCCATTGTTGTATTACGTAGTACGTCAAGCTTATCCTAATATGAGCTCAGTACATTCAAGCGCGTCATCTAGTCAACTTCCTACAAGTTCAGGGGTTGTTACATCGTTTCCGAGTCGCAAGTGTCCTGAAACAAATCATACAGATCAGACATGAGATCATCCTTGTCGGGTCGGTTATTGTATTCAATGATTCCGTGGCACGGTTCACCAAATTTACTCGTTTGAGGCAATTTTTTGGTCGTCAACTAACTCTGTGTGTGTATCGTTCCTACCGTTTTACTCTATTGGAAAAATCAGCTATCTGAAGAAGATCAGAGGATTCCTAATGTGTCAATAAATTTTCGAAAATATACAGCGAGTCTCCTCAAATTTGTAACACTTTCATTCCGATTAACCGCACGGTAGCGCGTTATATGCCAACGCTATAATTAGGAGCATAGAGAAAAATGACGCGCGCCACTCATTTCGAGGCCAGTTCTGGCTACAAAACTCCAACTTGAATCCTACACACTTAAGCCAGTTAATAGCTGTTCTTTGCATAAGCCAATAACACATGAGACTATAGGGAAATAACAATGACCAACTTCAAGGACCTTATTTTTCCGAGAGGAAAAACATCAAGTCTCAGAAAAAGCGTATCCCTTACTCGACTGGAATATCAACTCTATTAATAACAAAAGGGTATCTAAAAAGCAAAGACTTTTTCGTTCAAATCCAATACGTCACAGTGATGTAAACTATTTTCATAGACATAATTAGACATTATACCGGCCTACGCGGAAACTTGCTCATTGGACCCGTTCATTTTTGCCGACACATATAACAGTCAATAGCTACTTGGAAAACAATGAATTCTACCCAAAGGTAGTAATGAAGATTTCCTTCTTTCGATAGCCTCGCCATAATATGAAATCGAAAAAAAAATGTTAGGGTAAGCACATCAGTCGCTCATTACAGAACATGCACATATAGTATTGCTTATATATTACAGTTAAATTGACGGGACTTGCACGAAACCGTTATTGTCAACAAAATGGCAATATTACATTATTCTAAGCCAGTGCTATGAACATAAGCTTATTGCTCGGCCGAATTTTAAAGAATACTTTGTCTTCAATCTCGTCAAGGGTGTGCTATATGTGCGTATATGTACTTGGTGGGGGAGTTAGCATCATTGGCTTCGATCGTCGTAGGAAACATCTGTGTTCAGCCCATATCATTTGTGTGCAATAATGTGATGCTTATTGTTGTGATATATTTTTTTTCTGGACATTTATCCCTCTCTCCAGGGGCGGGTCAACCTTGGTAAGGGCAATGGCGCGCTGATCCATTACGGCGGTTACCGACCAAAGCATCCCGCCTGATCACAACTGTTTGGCATTGTGACCTGCAATACACGTCTACGCGTGACTAGCGACGGATATATGCCTTGAAACATAGGTACCATAGTAGTAATAGATTTTGCAATAAGTGTGCGAACAGAAGCTTCCTTAACTGAAATCATCCTAGTTCCAGAAAATTTTACCTAAAAATTAAAACGGAATCTGATAGAACGTCCAAATAAACGGAGACGAAAATTTCGCCTAGTTACTTCTATAGATGCAGTAAGCAATTGCTGTGGCGTGAATTTCACTCCAGATCTACAGGAATTTTATTGCGAATCTTCCACCGCGTACGAAGAATGTCAAGAATAAAGGAGACTGCTTTACATGCCCATGCTCATGCTTGTGGATAAGCTCGACTTTTGCGTATTATGCCGTCTGTACGACACGCATCCCTGTGAGGCTTCGTAAGCTTAGCTAGCACGTCGGGGCGAACAAAGACAAAGATAGAAAGGTTCGACATGATTTACTTACAGTGAGAATTAGGGCTGAGACAGTTGTTATAATGAAATAGAGGAATCGGTCCCTCGCGTTGACCACGCCGACCGGCTCGTTTTGTTTGTAACGAAAAGGTTCATCAGTGTATGTCAAAGGTAAGTTTGTCTAATATGACTGTATATATATACGTTTGTATTAAGGAAAAAAAGAATATATATATATATATATATATGTCTGTAAGTAATGTGGTAAGAAAATGAGCTTGGAACCGGTAGCTAAGGTATATACTCATGTTCAACTCAACGGACTTCGCCTTGTGTGAGATGAGCTGTGCTTATACGAAGCCAAGAACGTTACAGCTAAAGACTTAAATGTACTTAGTGACGTATAAGTAGAATTATGATCGCTCAGAACGATCAAATGCCCCCAAACGCGTATCCATGATGTTAGGCAAATGTTTTTGCTCTACTATTATATATGAATAGCAAACTATCTAGATGGTGTGTCTACTAGATCTAACTGTTGAATCCTCATTATAACGATTGTCTTACATTCTAAATGATAACCAATAGATACAAGCTTTGCGGAGGCGAGATCTTTCTAGAATTCCGTATCAAAGTTATGCAACTCTCTGCCCCCCCTTCTCTCTCTCCCCCTAGCGATGCTATTTCTAACAAACATTGCCAGTTTGTCCATTGTACGACGTTCGGTCGGATAACGTTCAGATAACGACTCTGTGAATGCTAAGGTGTATCGATCTACCTAGCAATTAGTTTAGGGGTCGTTCTCTTGTGGAGTAGCTTTTTAAAGTGGCCATCTGAAACGCTTCAACGCCATATAGTGGCTGTAGAAAGCATGTTCAATAACTGTTTTTTGTTTGAGAGAGATCCAGAGATTACAGCGGAAGGACACTTCCGTAGTGTGACCGAGTCGTCGGCGGCGGCGGCGGCGGGCCAGACCCATGGACAATCAGGGAATGGTCGATGGCTACCCACCAACGTAGCGCAAAAATATTGCTATATCTCAATATCGATATCACGACGCTCCGCGTTACTGTTACCACTGTCAAAAATAATGTCATAACATTGGATAACCGTATTTAGAGCGAGAAAAGTTCGGGGGAAACTTGTAGGCACCATCAGCTCAATTAAACGTTATCGGTAAAAGTAGAGTTGATGTGTGCCGTTGGATACCATATATAGATAGTTGTAATCATCAAACGTATTTACGCTTTGTTGAACGGTCGTGTGATACGGTCATTGTGACATGTCAGTTAACTTCATTGTGTGCAGAAGCAGGTGCACAGGAGGAATCTGAAGCAATTTTTAACTAAACAGTAACAGAGATACGTAGAGCTTGCTGATAGCTATTGTCACAGAACGCACTAAACGGTTGAGTTTTTATCTATTGATTGAAAATGATAATAAATTACTGAATGGTTAGAAGAGATGCAAACATTTCTGAGAATTTAATTATTTTTATTTCTTTTTTTTTTTTTTCGCTTTCGATAAGTTTGCCCTTCAACAGTCTCGTTGCTTATTGTATTACTATGCTATATCGTCGTGCGAGCTGAGTGACTGTCACAATAACGTTGTTTGTGGATTTTATTACTGTAGTAAACTTAACCGAGGGCACGTATAGCGGACGTATAGCGATAATAACGTCTTTTCCGTTATAGTTTTCACGCCTGTCTTCTGTGAAGAACAGCCCGTTTCGTTGTTACTGGCAAAATTAGATTAAATCAATCAGTAGAACCTTCTCGTGACACCTACCGATACCTTTTAACGATTAAGTACTGATTGTAAGCAGCGCTTAAAGAGCCAAACCGGATTTGTGTTGGAAAATTTCCAGCGAGAAGACCAAATGTCTTTGACGACTGGGAAGAACTGTTTCTCTTCGTTTATACATAAGACACTTTATTTTATTTTATTCTCACGTTGTTACCGTTCAACGTTATTTTCGGTGTGGAGAAAACGTCTTGACCTAAACTCATTAAAGTTGTTGTTAAGCTAAAACAAATTCAAATTTGAATCGATTATGAAAATTACGCAACTTGCTTACTGGATAATCAAGCCTCTATCCGTTTTTCTGTCGAAAACGACTGGTTGAAAGCAGCTGAGACTACACATATTGTACTATACGCGAACAACGTATTCAAATGGTTCTGGCTTTCAAAACGTTTCCAATATAGCGAGTCCCGTACATGCTGGCGTAAAAATAGAAACCTATTTGTTTGTCGATCCGTAGGTGTTGGTGTATGTTCAAAAGAGACAAACATGGCGACCGACTATCTTTCTGCGGTTTTCTGTTCCGTCTGCTAGACTTCGCCTGACTCGCTGCAAGATGTCTAGCCTGATATGTGAGACTTACTTGACAATACTATCGCATAAACGTAAACCTGGCATTTAAACGCAAGGTGGGATTTGCTTTTCTTTTGACCACATCTATAATGGTGTACATATATTGTGCACAATATCCATTGGACAACAGTTACTAAAATTGCTTCGAATGTAACCGTAAATTGTCCCCTTTAATCCACTGTCCACTGATAAGTATTTTTTGGGCAGAAAAAAGCACTTGTCGATATTTATGTGGAAAGTACCACACAATGGTTATCCTTGTGTTTCTTATTCTATTCTAATTCGCGGCAAACACTGCTGATTCATCTGGAGAAATAATATTTACGGAGTATCTGGAAACATCAAACATGATGAACGCAATGCCATCAAATCTGTAGATAAGTTGGCTTTGTGGACAATATTTCATTATATCAAGTCTCAACTTCTAGAAATCGTGCTCCGACTTACGTGAAATGTAGGAATGGGACGTTTCGAATAGAAGATAAAACAACGGTCAGCTCTAAGCATGTAGCGACCTACTTCGAGTGTAGATCGTAAAGGCCTAAAATTAGCTGGATATCGAACAACAGTAAATGCTTTTGAGAGTCCGTCACTAGACACAAGAACCAACGCTGTACCTAAGACCGCGAAACTGTTGATGATAATAAAAACCCAAGAAAAACCAGCAAGGCTTAGACATTAAACAACTGCTTACACAAGGTCTGCGCCCTTTAAGATATCGGTTCATGGTTGCAAATCCACCATAAATGTATATATATTTCGCATACCTTTTCCGTTCTGATACCTGAAGGAACGAGTTTTATATACGCATGTGTCGTCTCGAACTGATCCCCACAATTTCTTATCCTTGCGCTATCTTGCTCCCATATATTTGCGTTACTTACGCTCAGAGAGGCATATAATCGTCATTGTTACGTTTAATGTTAACGTCGCTAAATAGTATTCGACCGATACATGCAATCATTTAGAAACCCAAGTGTTTTATCAGATCTATTATGAATCAGCTTTAAAAATGCCGGATTACCAAGTAGAAGAAACAAGTAGAAGCCTGCCTACTATACAGCCTTTTCATTAGACTGGTGCTTTATGATAAGACTGTATTAACAACTTTTAGGTGTAGTCTATACTTAGTTTCATCATCTATAGACCCACAATTTCAATTTTAATAGTTTTCTACCCATATTATGGTGCCGCTAATTTTTCGAGCGATAGCTAGGGAAGCATATGTGGTCATCACCTTGCTCCGTTTCCTTTTACTTCAATTTATTTCCAATACATTATTTGTATATTGTTTTACTTTAACCTATGTACTTCCCGTACTATGGTGGCTAATCGTAAAGGAAGCTTCGGACAGATATCGCTGTGTTAGAGAGAATCCCTATAGTAAAAGTCTGAAACATTCATCCCCTTAACCTCCACTATTTTTTGTTTAATTACATTTTAAGAATCGGTCTAAATGGTAGTAATTAAAATAGGGGTTGTAGTTAAAACAGACAATCGTTAGCTATAAGTATTTCGATCATATCGCCCACTGCAGGCCTATTTCTTTCACTTGCTTAAGAGCTAGATCAACTGTAAGCTTAGTTTCGTCGGCCCCTCTCTATTTACTATCAGTGACAGCCAAAGATCTGCCTATTCCATAAGCAAAATTTAATTTACTTTTTATATTAAGCTGTATTAAACGCTCATTCAAATGGATCAACTCGTTCCGCCACTACCCGTGATCTTCAATTACCAATCGATTGACAGCATCGATAAGCCTGTCCATGTCCTGAATTTCGTGTTCGCTGCGCTGCGAACTGTGCTTTATCGCTCGCTACTGTTAACGGAATTAACATTTACTGCTGAAGTACAAGCGTACAGGAACTTGTTTTTGTCCTGATGGGCCTACATCGTTTACTGCGCTATGAAAAGCGCAGCATATCCGAATCTGATGTTGCCCGGTGGAATAATAATTACGGTTTATTCTGACCGTACAGCCAATTTCTGATAGATGCACAAGTACCTATGCATATAGCAATATCTAAAGGCGCGTTTATCTATAGGTACGCCCAAGGGCCCACTTCTCATTGGTATTCTGTGAAACGTCGTAAACGAATACTGTAGTAGTGGTCACCACAGCACCGACAGAAACAACGTCTAATGCGATAGTCGTCAAGGCTATTCCGTATGTAAACATATAGGTATTGCAATCAACACATCGCGATTGACGCCATTTGTTGGAGATCATATATAATACACACAAGATGTCGCTATTACTAACGCCCCCCTCCAAAGTGTTACCTCACGAGGCAAGCAGCTCACGTCTAAACAAAGCATTAAGATCACATACGGTGATCCAGACGCCTTCAAATTTAATTTTAACACTCGTTCAAATAATTTTTTAAGTGAAAACCAATTAGCGAAGTGCGCGCAATATTGGTTATATGTGTAATATAGTTGTACAGTAAAAACAGCATGTGGGGGGCATAAGCAGTCTAAAAAAATCGTTGCACAGCAAAGACGGTCATTGAGACTTGAGAAAGTTGTTGTTTGAACGAAAAGTTCAATTCTTAATGTTTTCGTTGTGGTGTGAGTTTCGAATATATATATATATATATATATAACTAGCTTCTACTACATGAGGGCATCGGGGGCGGCAAATAGTTATGCGTGTATCCTTTCTTGCTTGACTGAATAGAAATTGAAGAGCAATGTGGAGTGTCCGACCTATTCGTCCTGCAAAGACAACATTACCATTTGATATTTCATTCTGCTCTCTTCAATTTTTACCCTCTCCGGCTCGAAGACCATTTACTGTTAGATTTTCTAATGAGTAGTATTTACAAGATCACCTCAAGAACAACTCGCGAAGTTTCCAATGATAATTCAACGGAGAATTAGGCGGCCTTCTCCATAAAAAGTACATGAACAACTCCATGAAAAGGATTATCGAAAGAAAGACTTGTCAAATTCTGCGTTCTACACAGCAGCGTCGGGACGGCTTTCCGAGCTAACGAAGGATCGATTAGATTGATATTGGTCACTGGTTGATGTTTTAAAACGGTTTCGAGTTTGAAGTCTGATGTTTGCGTTCGCTCTTTCAAACGGCTGGTGACCGCTTCGAGTATAGAGGAGGCACTTGTTTGTCTAAACCCAATTTCTAGCTTCGATCATACGATATCTTTTAATAATCGAGTATTTCGAAGTTTAGCGGGCGAACACGTGATTTCTGTATTACTATAGGAATAGGAGTTCTCGAATTATTATTGGTCTACGTTCGAAAATAGGCGCCACTCAGTGCTATGAAAACGGTCATTTAATTGTTACCACTTGACTCTTTAAACGATTTTAAATTACTTTTATCAAACTACGGCTTAGATATAGACATGACTCTTCATGTCACGGTCGTATTTGATTTCGAACAATAATAGAACGGTGGAATCGTATAAAAACGAGCCAGACAGCTTATTTGTATTTTTCGCTAATGCGTCAATAATTGTTGTCCTAACTCTCTTCTTTAATATATAATGGTTCCGCTGAAAAAATTTCTATTTAAGATATGGATGAGCAATGTGTCTTATTATAATACATACTGCTTACAAGGATATTTGTTGTTTTATCTGTTCTTAAATATGCCATTGCAAAATTTACAGCCTTCTAAATGAGACATGATTGCATATACTTCCGAAGATCTATTTTCAAACTACTTTTTGTTATACATTGGATATTATATGCAGGCTGTCTTGGCCACCTAATCTTTCTTGAGAAGCGAAGATCGTTGGTTCAAAACACACAATCGACACGTATTATATCCATATAAAAATATGTTATAAAAAGAAAAATCGCCAAAAAAAGATAGTGCAAATAACTCCACCTAACGGAGCTACTACAAGTGCAGCCATCTTATTTGTTTTGAAGTAACCTTTTTTTTTTAACTATTTCTGATAAAAATCGTAGAATTCTTGGTCAAGCCCAGTAACGGTTCAGAAATGTATTGAAAAAATATGATATGTGACAAAGAAAATAAAGGCAGGTTTGCGCTGATTATATCTAGGCTTTGCTAAATTAATATTTATCAAGTTCTTTCTTTCTTATTACATATATTTATTCTGAATGCAACTCTCGCCAGCAGCAGTAGAGTCATTTGTACGACATTGTTAAGAAGTCAAAGCTTCCGGTACCTAATTACCACGTAATTATAGCTTCGGCATTGGAAGTGGCGATAATAAGCACTCTTTTCAACAGTCTATCGAATAACCCGTAAAACTTTGTATCGTTTGAAAAATACCTCGAAAATACAATTGTTTTTCTTACTTCCCATTCAAATGTCATTCGATCGCAGTGATGCTTCACACTGTTTGTTGGTATCATCGAGAAAAAAATCAATTTTTGTGCACACGATTGTTATCTTTATAGGTATCAAAAAGTGTACCACCTATATGATCAGCCCTGCATCGTAAACCTACAATTGGCAAATCGTAGGTTTATAATTGCTGCTTAATTAAATCTGAAATAAGCGATACGATGATAAAGCCATTATGTTTTATTTGATTTTTGCCTTTACGCTTTCCTTTGCTTTTCGAAATTACCTTAGCCGTCATCTGTATAGTACTAAAACGATATCTGCCTGCGCGTAGCGCCAACCACTGTCAAGCTGCTACTGTTTCCACCAGTAGGGTAAAGAGGGCTGTTAAAAAGAGAAGGTTGTTGACTCGATAGGCAACCCAAAACGGAACCAAGCCCACATGGGTTGACCTAGCCGTCTTCAACCCGGAGTCCGAGTGGTTAAGCTGGCAAAGCTTAGCAACAACCCCTACGTCACCCAGTTGTTCTGCGGTGGCAACGGCAAATTTGCCGGTCGCCGCTTCCACTGCAGCGGTTTCTGTATTCTGTAGCGTTCCTGATCGGTTCGTGTGTCTGAACTATCGCCGTCCTCCAGTCCGCTTTTATTGGGGACTATCGCTGCTTTGTGGCGTACAGCCTCCTCGCAGGCGTGATCGATTTTCGAAACAACTAGCAACAGTGCTAATAATAGCATGCTTAGCTGCAGACATTGCGCGAAAAAGTCTTCCGGAAAAGAAGCAATTGTCGCAAGAAAACTAATCATAAACTGACCAATAAGGGAGGGTAATGTAACACATATCCGAAGCTGAAGATGACTATGAGCTGGTACAGAGAAATGGTGCCGGAAAATCCTAAGCTAAAAGTTCGAATTAGCATTGCATTAGGAGTTGTCTCATAAAAATAAGCTGATAAATCAGAAATCATTATGGTGACCAATGAATACGAAAATTAGTTTCGTTGTCGTACTAGAGGTCTCTTAAAATTGATTCTTATCTGAGTAGCAAACTTGCAATAACTTGCTAGGACCTTTTCACGGATTTCAGCCTCAATAAATACTTAAAGAATTTCTAGAATAATAGTAATTTGGCTTCATGGCAAATAAAATAACAGTTATATGAAGGATCGAGTGATATAGCTATGCTTTCGAACTCGCTTAATTATTACACTTTTAACTAACAGAGTTTTGTCCTCGCCAAAAAACCTTAGAATTTTTGAAATAGACAAACGATGGCATGAAAAAATGCGTTGCAAAATGCCAAAGGCTCAGCCAAGCGTATATTTTTAAAAATAAAGAATTACTTATTTCACTTCTGTTTACTTGTGAAATATTCATTCACACATAACAGATCAATTTATTACACTAACTTAGTGGCAAATTTTACGAAATATAGAAATATGCTTAGTAAGTTAAACATTGAATTGAGATAAACGATGGTAGGGCGCCTTCGAGGGCAAGATACGGATAGATCGTTTTCGACGATATGTTCACGAACTACTATGTATTTATCTTTAGCGCGATACCTAATATTACCTTGAGTCGTACGCCCTACCCGAAAGCCTCTGCCAAAATTACGTAGTAAACTAATATTTTATACGCTTCGTATAAATAGAAAGAAGGAGAGCTGAAAGGTGAACAGTAAGCAGTTAGAGAAAAACGAAATGTGTACAATATGTATGTGTAAAAATAACCTCGTAATAACCGAGTGGACAACTCGTTTGTCTCCTAACGATGAAAACACGTAGTCGTCTAGGCTCAAATCTGAGTGGGAATATATTTTGCTTCATGTTAAGTGCCAGCCATTAGAAGCATGCCTAAGTATCAAACGTAAAATAGATGACTACTTATCTGTTAGGTAACTTATATTGATTTAGAAAATGACAGGAACAAGTATCAACAGCTACAACTATATATATGTTGCAAATGCTACTGAAGTAAATAATTCACTACAAAGTTTATGCAGGGAAACTCCCAAGTCCATTCCGTTCGTCAGGTGTTCTTGTGCTAAGTGCAAAATTCTAGCCATAAATACATGGAAAATGTGTTCCACATGCATTTCTCGACACAAGATGTCATTGGCATGACATGGTTATACAGTTACGTTTAATCACTCTTACCAGGCTTCAGCGAAGGCACAAGCAAGTTAATCTTAAGTATAGTATTAAGTTCACTTGCTGGCTATTAAAATAAGCATGTCGCAAACATCTAGAAAAACTAAATTTAAATTTGAGAATTTTTAGGAACGGATAAGCATACGACACTATTGAGACGTCCAGGAGGATTAGGCAGGTAGAAGCACGATCGAATCTCTGGTGACCGCTTAGCAAATGATTAAAATAGAAAAAAAAAAAAAAATTGTGTAGCCAATTAGCGTCAACTGATAGGAACAAATGTCATAACCATCGCATCATCTCACAGACTTTTAAGTAAATAGTTGTCGGTTAACAAATTCAAGCTCGTCAACGTAATTCATTTATTCGTATTCATTTATTAAGCACTACTCTGCGGCTAACCGCTGAGTACAATACTTATGTACAGAAAAATGAGAGACTGGGTATTATTTATTCTGTCTCTGTACGTTTTAAAGTCTTTTTAGGTAGTGGTGGATATCATACCTATACACTGCTTTATTACTTACTCACACCTGTCTTGTGGTATAATTGGCGAAATTTAAACCACGTTTGTCCCTCAGGGCATATACAACTTAAAACTATTATCTCGATAATAAATAATTACACCTAAAAACGAGTAATGCAAAATATATGTAGAAAACATAACTATATGTAAAAGGGTATTGTTATGTGCAAAGTATTAGAACATATTATAAACGAGGCCCTTTTGAATATTTACCGAAATCGACAAAAAACAGAGCGTTTCGGGGCAATTTACGGTGAGGTATCTAAACCGGGCTTACATGTAACGCATAGTTGAAAGGCTGATATAAATAACATAGTAGAGAAAACATGTGTGGATCTACATAAATTTCGAAACTCGAAACACGTTAAAACAAAACAAATTTATATAGTTAATGCAATATATAACCCAATAAACGGGTTTGTTTTTTCTGGTTATGAACCCAGGGAGTACCAACGCACGACTTAACCTTGTAACGGTTGCAAAATTCAGCTTGCCAACATGTTAATAGAATGGAGCCAATTTATCCAGAATGTAAACGTTTATCAATTAAATGGCTACCGCAAAATACGCAATTAACTTTCAGTAGTTGTATAGGTACCAAGTGGTTTTAGCTCTTAGACAAAAAAAAAAAAAAAAAAAAGTTTATTTGGGACTCTTATTATTTTTTAACGCTCTTATGACAAAGTATATATATATAAATCCTGAAAAATTTGAGCGTTTCAACAGAAGGAATACAAATTGATATGCGGAATAGTAGTACTATGTTTACAGGAGATTACCAAATATGTTGCCAGCATTTTGACGGAAATTCGGAACCGAGTTTAGTCGTTGTCACCAATACGATGTCTTTAGTTAAAATATATGAAACTCGACCACAATCATTAAGACGACGGCATTCCATTCAACACAAAGACAAAATTGTGTGAGGAAAACAAGATGATGGATTGGCTACCATTCCTATAAAGACTACTAGTAAATTATCAATTGAGTACTTTTAGGTTTCGTCTTGGCTACATCAATGGAACCCACGTAATTTCGCCGATCCTGCCCCCAGTATTCAAAATGCCCGGCGGAAGCTGTCCGTCTCCAGTGCCCCCGCGGCCACTGTCCCCTTCGCCTAAGGTACAAAAACGGGCTTAGAAAAATAAAGTGGTGCTTTTGGCATCAATCTTATTGATCTTTTTACGGATATGTTCCCCGCTATAGTTTTTTGCGAAAAAGCAAACGTTCGAATACAACAGAGATAGTATTGCGTATCTGAGGTCTCCGAGATGGGTTTGTCAGCATTGCAAAAAAAAATTGAAATCCTACTAGAAATACGCAAAATGACATGTGTATGAACATGCAAATACGTGTAAATAAAGTGAGATAATTATTCTATAAGGATTAAGTCTGATTAGCTTAGAATTCTGCAAACTAACATGGTTATTGCTACACTTCTGTGTCGAGACAGAAAGAATTAAATGGTGGTTTGGAACGAGGCCTGGTCCTTCTTGTGTTGATCTTGACCGTTCTCTGTGGACTCATTCTTCTATTGCTCATCAGGGCATCGCATATGGAAGCTTACATAGCCCAACGACAGAGTGAATTAAAAGACACGACTTCGATTCCATCTATCTTTGAATCAACTATAGCACGAACCGGCAGGGGCGAACGCCATGGTAAGCAAATATCCATTAACTTACATTTAGTTCTAATAAGGCGCCTCATTTATAAAATTACAACATGCGACGTGTTTCAAGAAAAAGTTCCTTCGAAGACACCGTATAATAGACGTTAACATCAGCAATATGTTTGTATGTCTAATCTATAGTAGTAATAGTAACTATTACTATTAATGAGGATCTGAAGCGCGATTAAATTATGTGAGATAGCGAAGATGATATATTATATCTGGATCAATCGTCACTTGGAGTGAAATAGAAAAGGTAGTCATTGCCATTTACCAAACAGTCGAATCCTTGTCATGCATATTATATTGCTGTCAGCTTTATGACCTGACGCCATAATGTTTATCTAATAAAAAACTAATATAGTCTCGGATAGATATTGTCTCGGCACGTGTTCAACGTTCTGTGGGATCTATTTGCATAGATCAGTATTTCTTAAGTCATTCATTCCCTTCATCAAATAAAAATTTTGAGGGTTTATCGGCGCACCAGCTACGGGATACAAATGTATCTCTTCGATTCTTTTTTACTGCCCCATTACGCCTCTGAGCTTCCTTCTTTTCTATGACATATCAGTTTTATATAAACATATTATTCGAAGGCTTATTAAAAACAATTCATTACTGTTTTCTCCATCGTAAATATTCCTTTAATTTACAGCATAATACTTACGTATTCGTAATTTTCTCACTTTAGATATCATCTTCTTTTTTCAGCTCATACAACGCGAAGTACCTAAAATCTTCTGGTTAAATTAATTTCTTGTTCCCATCATGTTGCTGTAACAACGTGTTTATCTTCTAAACCAACGGATATGCCACACAGTCTAGGTTCGTCTAAGGCAGATACACTTTTATTCGTGATAGGGAACAGCTGTCTAAAGCAATCCTTAACTGTAATAGCTGATGAAAAACTTGAAGATTGAATTGAATTTATCGGTTTTTCGAATTGATCTCCATTTTTATACGTACTATCCAATGTAGGTGACTCCCTTCAGTTAATGTACGCAACGCAATGGATTTCGATCTGGTTCATCACTGTCTTACCACAGCCTCAAGGCCAATGTGACGTTTACTCGTATTCAGCCTTGCCATACTAATGCGTCATAATCGTCGATTTTTTAATTCCTCCACTTTTGTTAAAGCTTCACTTTTTTACATCGTTCAACGTAAGCGGCTTTAAGAAGCAGCAGGTCCAAAGCGCTGACTGCAAATTACGATTTTTGTTCGAAAGGTACAATCTCAAACAGGAAGCGAATTTGACCACTTTTATCCATTGAAAAGGAACGCACAGTTGGAATAAAATAGGACCAGTTTTCAACTTCCGATGACCTCGAATGTGGGTCCACGCAACTTCCGATAGTTTCAAATCCGTTAATTAATTTACTAAAAACACTATTGTCTGGTCTTAAAAGAGCGATTTTGATATTTGTCTCTAACGGCCAGTTTATAGTAGCATTCAGGTTCGGGGTGCAGCCAAATTCTAGGAACAGATATTCGCTCTGTTCATATATGAGAATTCTAGCCGCCATTGGAACTCGGCCAACTATTTTGTACTGAAGTGCACTATACTCAGTTTTTTTTGACGCGGCATTTTTTAAAAGTAGGCATTTTAAATCGAACGTAAATATTGTACTACGCGTAAAAAACAAATTGATTTTTTGATTTTTATGACTAGGCATGATATGCTTTATTGCACTATCTGTCTGTGTGGTGGCTTCGAGAACTTGTGCATGGCTTTCATCCATTGTCACGTTCACAAGTGGCTGTCGATCGAGAGTTTTACTAATATTGTCAGGTCTTGTATAAAATTTTTCGTGCACTTCACTAGCTTTCGTCCTTGACTGGGCCAAAGTTGAATCAATGACACTTTTAAAATTCCTGATTTGTATCCGTTGCCGATCTCCTCGTGTGACATAGAGTATTGCAAACGTGGATACGACCAACAGTAAGACGACGGCCGCGCCGCACATAATTCCACATGTTAAGATACGTCTGCTGGAAGGCTCTGTAATAGTGCTCACACGGGGCGAGATAGGATCCTCGACGACGTTTAGAGATTCGTTACTCTCTGCTCGCTGCAATTCACTGGAATTTGTTGTTGAATCCCATTGCTTCAAACTGAAAGCCATCATGAACTGAAACGGGCGCCGACCGCTCTTAGGCAGTCGTTTCCAGCCTGATAGGTAGCAGTCCGCTAATATCTAACGTCTGAGCATTCACGATTCGCCCCCTAAGCCACCAGTGGATACGTCGTTGTGTAAAGGCCGCTGCTGAACTAATACAGAACGTACAACCGATACGATACAGATGCAAAGACTGAACAGTTTCCGGATAGCGAATAGTATCAGTGAAAAGTGAAAACAAACACTAATAAAAAAACGTCGCCAGTTCGACCTTTTAGGCAACGCCAAAACTGGGCCGCACTTAGTACGCTCTACAAATGCATAATTGTATATACAGAACATTGGGCCCAGAACCAGGAATATTGCCATTATCCTTTAGTCTATTATAGTCAGTAATACGCTATATTTCATTCATTACAGACTTGAATAAACAAAATGGAAAATGTACCGTTTAGATATCTTTCGACGACATATGTAACACTGTCCGCATATGACATGACTTACTACACGCTGCAACCTAACTCTACACAAGGTGTTTTCTCGTTACCAGAAAAAAGCTAAAACTACAATGTCGAAAGAAATAAATGCAAATCCCTTTGCTCGTTTATGTTATACGACAATTGATTAATAATAGTCTGATCCGACATGTCAGAAGCCCGAATCAATACGACAATCAAATATATGGGTGTTAATACGCTCCATGCAAAGTCAACAATTTTTTTACCGTTACCCTAACGAACATGCTGTCTCCAAAGGAACCATCGCGATAAGTATGAACCATACTAGCATCCGACCATTGATCTGTCTTTATGGGTATTAATTTGTCAGGAGAGAACTCGTCCTTTCGTACGACAGAACTGTGCTTGAGCCCTGAATGCATTTACGCGTCGTCGTCAATATTGCGTTCAATTGATCCGTCTGTCGATCCGTGCCAGGATTTCTATCAATTTGCGTGTGGCCGCTGGCCGATTCATCATCCATTAAGGCCAGACACAAGCAATTTGGATACTTTAACATTGCTAAAAAATGATATGCGTCAAGTTTTTAAAGGTATGAGTATTATTTTCTATTTTTTGCTTATTCTACCAAATTAGTCAAATAGTCAAGTGTTAACAGAGGTTCGAATGGCGAAATAATAACAAGATTTTATTGTTTAGGCTTAAAGCAGGGCCTAGCGTCCATAAGCTAACAAAAAAAAAACTCTTTGTCAACTACTTTACTATTTAAATAATTGTATAAGTACCGAGCCGCTAGTCACACTTTTAGATTTTGAACTGTAGGCTCACTCCAGACTCGATACTGGGTCTCAACTGGCAATTTTTTGGTATACGTGTCCATATGCTAGCTACAAGAGTTTCCATTGTATTATATCGATAATAGTAGCCACCCTCATATGGAGGTACAAGTAAGCATTGCAGGTTTCATTTTTAAGAACTATCGATAATAGTAGCCACCCTCATATGGAGGTACAAGTAAGCATTGCAGGTTTCATTTTTAAGAACTAACTGGTGTTGCTGACCCTCGCAGAACTCCTCGAGGCTCCTATGACCAAAGATGATAGTAGTTCCACAACCCAAGCCAAACTGCTGTACAAATCTTGCATGAATGAGAGTAAGTGTCAGGTGTAAATTGTATAATATTCAAATAAGGAACATTTTCAGCCTAAAGTAAGATATTTGGTCACAATGGAGTTATTGCTTTGGATGGGCGCTTGCTATTGAATGTGTCTAAGTGATACAAAGTGCCGAAATTGATTACCCAATTATACGCATAACGACAGTATAACTGTTTCTAAATACCGGTATAATGACTAACAATATACCGCAGAAAAATTCTATTGATTAGTTTATAAGTTTCGCTCGTAAGCTGATCTGTGCACTGATGTATTTTAATCCGATCAAGTTGAATTTCAGCTACTGCCGAAAGGCTACGAGAAAAGCCCTTGTTGTCACTCCTTGAGCGTCTGGGACTTCGATGGCCATTGGTTGACCCTTTGCAATATACAACAGAAAATGAATTGAATAACACATCTTCAGAGTCTCCCTATATCTCGTTACCAACTTCGAACAAGCGCAGATCTCTACCTGATCGAAGTTTAAATGAGAACTTTCTCAACACGTTTGATTGGCACCGATCTCTCGGTTATCTCCGCCAGATGAAACTCGAGACCTTTTTTATGATTTTCTCGCAGGCTGATCAGCAGAACTCTTCCGCGACGATCCTTCAGGTGAAGTTGTAATTATAGTACGGTTCTGTCCTTTTTTTTTTTGCTGTTCGGGGTTATGAGCCCTTCAAACAATTTGATATATGTATGTAAAAATATAATTGCATAAAAGCCGTTTTTGTGTGAATGTGGACATAGGTAATTCTCAAGGTATGGGCGAACTCAGATGGTGCATAATCACTTACGTCAGTGCTGTACATGATGTATAAACTTTTCAGATTGACCAGAATGAGCCATCAGTGCCATACGTAGACCTTAATTCGGCAAGAGGGCGGCGCCAGATCAAGGTCAGAGTAGCTTTAAAAAAAGCTTTTCGAGAAATAAACTTAAAACGCAAAGCTATTGGTTATATTGTCGTTTAACCGTTATGTGCATATTGCTAACCACAGATGAACTACTTATTATCCGTCTGTACAACCATTTCCAATGGCGGCCCATTTTGTCTGACAATACCCTTTTGCGAAATCACTTTATAGTACGCTTTACTAAATAATGTGACGGGAGACCAAAGCAGGTGACAGAAGTTCGGTTGCATGTTGGCAAATATGAAGCGGCACAGAAAAAAGGCTAAAAAGAAAAAAAAACTATTAATTGAATCGTATGATTTCAGGCTTACCATACAACAATGGTGTTAGCTGCGGAGCTGCTAGGAGCTAATCGGACGCAAGCCGTCGTCGACATGAAAGACGTTGTCATATTTGAACTGCGCATGCGTACGGTATGCCGCTACCACCCGAGCTCGAGCTTTAGGCAGTAACCGGTATAATCAACCACCAGCTCGTATCGTGGAGTCGAGTGAATTGCTAATTCCACGATCCATGTTTATTAGAACCGTTTGTTGAGAAACACGTTGACCGATTTGGTTGGCATTTCGCTACAGCCCAACAACGTTGACTGCCTACACTGACAAGACGTCACCGCTTATTTTTTTAATACCTTCGGCTATATTTACTGCGTGAACAAGTATTCAATATCACTTTAGTAATCGCCAGTCCTCAGGTTCATCATCTTTCTCTCACTAGAAAGTCTAATCGAGGTGGGTCTTGCCGAACTCCCTTGGGGTTTCTCCAGCATACTGAGAACACGGCATGGTAACTGTCTACCAACTCGAACCAGCAATGACCCTATATTCAAACTTACCATTGCAACGAGCGCAAAGGGATATGCATAAGCCGCCTAGATCGCATCGCCCCTCACCGACAAGGTTACCTGCATTTAATAGCCACCATGTAATGATTTAAACAGAATCGTAGTAAATTGTGGACCCTATTTGGCGCTAGCATGACTAGCACTAGCTTTGCAGAAGCAGCTGGAAATCGTTGTTTTTTCGAGGTATATGTATGGTCGTAGCACTTCGTGACTCAAATTTATGATGATGCGAATACTCGATCCGCTTTCTACTTACTCGTTCAAAATTTAGTCGCCAACTATTACAGGTTACGTTACAAGTGCTTAGAAACATAGTATACAAAATGGCCAAAAAAGTCGTGTGGAAGCATGGATGTGTATATTTCACTGTGGAAATCCGTTGTTACTCGGGAATGCACAGCCGCTAAAGTGTGGTTATCGCCGTGATGGACTAAGCATTTTTTCAGAAACTTCTGTGCTTGTTTTTAGTTCATGTACACTTCGTCATAAGTAAAATACATTTTCCTATTAGTTCATGGAGCCAAGTGAAGAACGACGCAACTTCACGGCTATCAACCACCGAATGACACTGGGCCAGCTGGACGCATTCGTTCCGCACCTACGTATCAGAAAGCTCTCGTCAGTCGTTTTTCAAAAGTAAGCCATCTATTCCTTTTATACCTTACGTACGATATTGAACTTACGCAGGGAATTAGATCTGCTATAATATGAAACTTCTTTTTTCCCCTCTAGCTTCATTCACTCATCGCATTACGTAATGTTATAGAGAGGCACTCAATAAAATTAGGCTATTTATAGCAGTGTTTAGATTCTTATATTGCGTATGTATGTTAGTTGTTGTAATTGGTTCTGCATTGTAAAAAACATGTTTTTCCATATCTATAGAATGTAGGTTTCCGCTTCTGTTTACAATTCTAATTGTGTATCAATGGAAGACACTTTTTTGAAACAAAAGGATTTTTTCTATTTACGAAGTATGAACGGAGCGACTGTTTAGATTGGGAAGGTTCAGTGGTGGGCTAGAATTCGGCGTTCTAGGCTGCTGGGCGGCACCGCTACCACTAGTCCATCCCCGAAAGTACTTGCGTTAAATTCAAGTAATAATGGCACTTGCAGACAGTTTGACCCGGACGAACGGCTTGTAGTCTATGCGCCAAACTACCTGAAAAAGCTGAATGAGCTTTTAAAGTCAACACCAAAGAAGTGAGTAGCTTAAATTTTACATCACCTTTACAACCCTATAAAGCGAGACACACTACAAGTGTGTCTCGCTTTATAGTAGAGTCCATTCGCAGCCTCGTATATCGTATGTATATCAGCATCGTAATAGTAGTTTAATATCTAGCAACACTGAAGCATTGATTTAAGTTTTAGTTCTACATTATTTATTTCAATGGACATACAAATAATCGGTACGTCAGTATACCTTAAACTATTCTAGATCTTGAAATAACCTAAGACCCTAACCCCGCAGACTTTGCGTCCGTTCTAGAGGACATAAAATGTAGACCAGTGAAGAACGCGATTTACGCCGCATGCCGGACTGTTCCTTGTAAACAGGCGCAGGTTGACCAGAGAACTATACCTGACAATCAGATCCATACGTAATTATTGACCAAAAAGACGAAAATACTAACTTTATTAATAATATTTTTTTAAGAATTTAATTCTACTACATGTATGGATAGTAAAGAAGATTGTAAAGCTAACAGTGGGCTAAGCCTTAACTAGGTTCAGAGTTTGCATTCCGAGACTTAGGTAGTAAGAGTTAACTAACAAATTCACCAGTATTGGCCAAACTCGAAATTTGCGAAGACATCTTCAAAGCGTTATTGAAGCTACAAATTCCACGAAAAAGTTCTTTTATGGCCAACTTTTTATTCGTCAGATTACTTCATAAAGAGATACACCTTGAGGCACCGTTCGGTCATTTACAACGGAGCGTCGTCTGAATCAATACGGCCAGACACTACCGTCATTACTGTCGCCGTTGTGCGTGCCGCTCAAGATGTGAAATGCGTACCACCTTACTACATAATAGGCAGTGAAAATATCGATGTACAACATTACTGTAGAATATACCGAATAAATAACCGAAACTCGACTATTTGACAGAACCAATATTTAGATACATTTTTGAAAATCGCACACAGTTTCAAAAGCGAATGTCTTCAGACAGTGTGCTGGTCGTAATAAATATTTTCATAGGACAGTGGCTAACTACATGGGCTGGAGAGTCGTGTACACGTTAATGAACTTCATGGATAAACGTTTCGTGACTCTGCGGCAGCGTTACGCCAATATTCTCGCAGGTAATAACATGTAGAGTTCTGAAACGTCTTCAAGGTAATAAGGCGCTGAGTTCCGCTTACGTGCACCTTGGTCGTGCATACCGTCAATCAGGTCAACTAAACGCCATTTTCTTTCTGCTCAAATGATCACACAGACTTGTGTTGTATTCAAAATTGGTGGGGTTTGTATGAAGCAATGTGACAAAAGATAAAATCGTGGTAGAAATCTAGCGAACAATAAAGCAACATAACAATATGGTCCTCGGCACCTGGCATCATAATAGTTACGTTTTAACCAATTTGTCCGTGCGAAGTTGTGAATTCTAAAATCTTTCAAGTTTCACGTCCCGTACCACCCTTCGGCAAGTTATCACACGGCTGGCTCTCAACATCAAGCGAAGTGTATAGACGATAAGATTCAAATTCAGACCGCTACGTATTCCTGAAATTTAGCAGATACACACAGTGCCCAATAAGCTGTCACCGGGACAGTCAGATGTTTACTAATGCGTATCTAGCATTTATTCTTGTCAGGCGTTACTCAAAAGCATAGAATTTTCCTTCGAAATAGTCATTTTAGCCAAGGGGAAGTTCACGGCGGAGCAAAGGATAAAGGTTCAACTCGTACGTTCCAAAATGCTAAAGAAACTTTGAAAGATTAGTTACGTTATCGTGTTAGTACGTGTCATTGCCCTCTACAATATTTGATTTTGCTACTTTCGAGTTCCTTTTGGTGCTATCAGTCTTCAACGATATCAGAGCTATTTGAAATACACAACGCCCATCGCCTATCGCCAGCGTTCGCGATTTTTGCGTCAGTTTGCTTAGGGCGTTCCGTAAATATGTTTGATACGCACATCTGCGAGCGTTAGAACTTTTACGAATGTAAAATAGCTGAAGCTGGCTGTCAAATGCACCTGCGGGCTTCCGAGTGTAGTCAAGGATACCTAACTGCTGCCCAGAAACCTTAAACGAGGTTTTCTCAAAATCAGTTAAAAAAAAAAAACTGTACATCGTAAATGGGTTTCTGCAATGTATTTAGAAAGAAACTAAAAATAAACTATTATGATGCGTGATGCAAAGGATTGTTTTCGTTGGAATTATTAGATAATCTGGTTCCTTTGTAAGCTATTGGTAACAGATGTCGTCACAATGTCGTCGTTGATATGAGTTCCTGACTTAGTGATTCTATTCAATACTTGAAAGCGCTTTCATGTTAGTGAAATAAATAAATAGAAATAAATTTAAGGGGAGGGGGTAGAGTTTCTGAAAATAAGACGTAATCTCAGCCTGCTTTTCTCAGTCTTAAACAAAAACGTTGCTTAGGTTCGCGAAAATTACATTAAAAATGTAGTGCTGACCGATATCGTAGTGGATGAACAATAATCGTATAATTAAGTGGGTACTGTCATTCAAGGCCCGAACATGCCGAAAAACGGCGCAAAGTTGAACTGGTTGACGGTTTATAGAACATACTTGAAAATCGACTTTTTGCTTGGACTGGTATCATATTGAAATCCAGCTATGTCTACGTAAAATAAAGTTTTATGCCAAAACTGAACAAACAGAATTAGTAGATGATTGAAAATAGAAAAAGAAGCATACATTTGTCTTCATTTGGTTTTTTAATGTGAGAAAACCCCGGCTTAAAGTAGTGGAACTCACACTATATATAAAAACGTTACCTTATGAAATGCACCCTAATTATTCATTTTATCCCTTAAAGCATCAGGACGAAGTTAGGCAAATGCCAGAATATTTTAGCTCTTATGTAAAATATAGAAAACATAGCGCACGTAAAGGTTGCAAACGCCCTAATATAACCTTAGGAACAAGTCATCCGATTCCACGGTGGCGCCTCTGCGTGACTCTCGTAAACCTCAACCTGGGCATGGTAACGGGAGCTATGTTCGTGACGAATCACTACACAGCCTTCATGAAATCCTCGGTAAGGGAGAACTGCTGACAAATGTCATAATATGCCGTTTAAAATTACACTTTTTTTAGGAAACACATACAATTCCCACTAACCGAGAACACGCGCTTTAAAGCAAATAGCAACGGGTGCTGTAAAAAAAAGTCCAGTAGAAAGTTGTGTGGGAATATCTATTGTTCAGGAATATAAGGCCTCAGTTTTTTTGATTCCATACAGAAGAACTCGATTAGCTGCAGTCTCGTATTTGCAGCCTCGTCTAGAAAGTTGAACGTTGGAAATAGGAACTTTACATCTAAAAAGAATGGTACATGCTAAGGCACGATGTTCATTTATGCTGACTATTTTAACCGAAATCATACAGAAAAATACAATTTATTTTAATTAAAAGAATAAACGTCTTTTAAAGATACGCGTACGCGACGCTCGATCTTTAAGAAAAAGAGCAACGAACTGTTCTATTAAACGCAACAATCCTATTCATCTAAGGCTGAGTCTATGATACGAGACATTCGAACAGCATTTCTGAAACAATTGGATGACCTCGACTGGATGGATAGCAAAACCAAAGCTGCCGCAAGGCATAAGGCAATTAGCATGCGATACAAGGTCGCCTACCCTGAAGAAATATTAGATCAGAACTGGCTCGATAAGGAACACCAGGTAAGAAATATAATGGGCTAGTTTAGAAGAACCTATCAAAAATTCCTCGAATCTGAGTTCAATTATTGTTGTTGTAGAATTTGTTTATTTTTGCTATTCTTAGTACTTAATAGTTAATGTTGCTTTCAATGGCTGTATGTTGATACTAAACAGTTTTTCACGTCGAGCACAGAGGTGGATCCTTCTTTCGCTCTAGATGTTTAACATAATAGCACGGAATGATCTTACGCATGATAAATCAGCACAATGCTAACTTATATCACAACGCCATTCATAATCAAACAAGAACAAACCACGGGTTATCGTTTCAGTTGAACTTCTCAGCGGATGATGTGTTTACTAACATCCTATTGGTAAGCCGGTTCCGCTATTCGAAGGAGCTTGAAAGATTTGGCAAGCCCAATGACCTCAAACGCTGGATAATGAACCCTGGAACTGTGAATGCTTTCTACACAAGAACTGGTAAAAATAGATGTTAATGTTAACCAACCTATTTTTTAACAGAAATACACGTTAACGGTACACAACTGGTGAAAGATTTTTTTTATCAAAACGGTGTTCTTCGGTGTGCTTTCGCATATCCTGTACGACGGACTCCTGTGCCATCAATACCTGTTTTACTGGTAGATGATTTCGTTTGAACCTATTTACTAATCAGCCGTTTCCCATTAGAAGCTAGTATCCATATATATATAAGACTAGTTGATAGCTTGGTTAAGCCTCTCAAACGCAAATTTATACCGTTTTAGAAAAAGAATTATTTTAACCGGCATCCAGTATTCCCCAGAGCAGTAGTAATTCTCCACTGTTGCGTACCATATTCTGAAATCGACTACCACGTTCCACCTGGTACTACCTGCCTTGAATACATTGATACTCGCAAATATATCATTTTATTAGTAAACCCGACTTAACCTTTCAACAAACCATTGAAGCAGTTATGTGCTTGTACGATAAAAACCAATGTAATTTTCAGTAGCGAAGTCTTTTGTATAAAAAAATTGTGTACTACAAAAACCGCAACTACAAAGCTGGGGATATCAATTTGCCAACTGTACCCTTGTGGACTTGGATGGGCAATAAATTCACTGCTCAGTTTTCATAACATTTTTTTTGTCTCAAATAAACGCGGTCTTTGTGTCTTTTTGGAAATAATCGTATTCGTTCGCGTAATTTACTGGCCTCCTTCCAACCCTTGCATGCTTCTGCTCTGTGATCGAATCTATTTTAAAATCACAAATATGATTAAAAAATTATAAAATATACCCTACAAAGACTTCATCAAGTTTAGTCTTCGAAAAACTAAGACAAAAATAGCTCCAAAACTACTATGTGTAGATTTCCTTTGTGAAAATAGAAGTTTTTTTTAATTAAACTCAAAATAGTAGTTTATCGTTAATTCAGTGGATCTCTTAAGGTCGTGTACGAGCTAAAATGTTTAGCCTGCGAGGGCCCATAGCATCATTCAGTCTGAGAATGCCTGTTTTTTTTTTTGCCAACACTATGTTCTCTTCTGTTTAAGGTAACTTTATTACATTGCCCGCTGCCATTCTTCAACCACCAATGTTTCATCCGAGCTACCCAGCCGCGAAGAACTACGGCGGTATAGGAGTTGTCATCGGACACGAGATCACACATGGCTTCGACGATAAGGTCTGCAGCCACAGACGAGCTTTTGCTGTCACTCTTTTCTCTTGCGTAGTTTGCATTGATACAGATGAGGGATTTTGGAATCCTCACATCATAAGGTACTGCAGTGATGCATTTGCGAAATTGACGTTAAGAGTTCCTTTTATTTTGTACTTTGTGGGGACCTGAAAACAACTAGGGCCGACAGTTTAATGGATTAGGTAATCTTGCACAATGGTGGCAACCCGAAGCGTTGCGAAAGTTTTCGGATAAGGCCCGCTGCATGGTCGAGCAATATTCATCCTATAAGGTCCACGAGGTCGACATGAAAGTGAACGGATTCAAGACACAAGGCGAAAACATTGCAGATAACGGAGGACTTAAGCAAGCATATGCAGTGAGTAATTAAGCTCAGATACCGAAGCTTCACTAACGTTGCCCCGATAACCTGTACTTATAAGCAGCAAAAGATGTACATTTCGAGCTATAGCTATTATATGGCTGATTAGTTGATACAAAGTTGGCAGCAGCCGCAGCACCAAAGGACAACATCTGTGCAATCTATGCATATCAATAGATTTGAAAATATCGCGGCAAAATGCAACATTTATTCATGAATATAATGTAGATTTACAGGAACAATTAATGTGCCCCGACGGGTTGTTATCGGGAAATATTTTGGTGATTACCTAAGACATTTCTAAACTTGACGCTTGAAATATTGGGGTGCACGTTGCAACATTTGCCCTCCTGGTACCTGCTTTAGGCCTTTCGACAACGTCAGGCTGTCAGTGGATCTGCCCATATTCGCCTACCTGGAGTAAATTTCACCGATGACCAGCTATTCTTTGTCACATATGCACAGATCTGGTGTGGTGTTTCTACTCTGGAGCGTGCCATCAATGAAGTCCGGTTCAGTGATCACACAGCGCCAAAATACAGGTTCAATGTCTCATAACATCGATAGCATATGAGTTCTGTGAAAAGGTTCCGTTGATTCAACAGTACTCGTCATTTCAGACGGACACACTTTACAAAGTTTGCTAGAAAAAAGAAAAATAAAATATGGTGTACCAACATAAAGTATAACTAAGTAGGCAAAGAGTTAAAAATACAATATGATTTAGTGTTATAGGCTCTATAAATATATAACTGGACATGCCAGATCTTTTAAAGGAGAGTGTCATTCAACTGAAAAAAAGTCCAACATCAGAAAATGCGTTCAGACCCACGCAATCAAAATAATCTGGTTAATTTCAAGAACTAAACTTTTTCTCCTCCACAGAGTAATTGGCGTATTGTCTAACTCGGCCGAGTTCTCATCCGCGTTCAGATGCCCTACTACATCTCCAATGAACCCCACAAATAAGTGCAGTGTTTGGTAGAATTGACCCAAGTGAGCTAAAGTGAACCTCTAAATATTGGTGGATCATAAAGCTTAACGCTCCTGAACGGATAAAAACATAAACGTCATTTCATCGCCTCCAAGATCGTGTACGAGCACGAAAATATCAACCGGTTTTTCGTACAGTTTATTCTCGTTTCTTCACTTTATTATAGAGATTGCCGGTCAGAGTTAGTATTAATAACCATAGATTTTTCTCAAAGGCCATGGTCACGATGAGAAAGACAAGGTAGCAATGGCTAAAATTAGATTTTACAACAGCGACTTCAATCGAAATACAGAAGCACACACAAAGCATTGAGTGGCAACGACTCGCTGTGATTATTTTAAATGGGCTCGGGCCTTCCGTCAGTCACCATCATCGGCAACTATTGAAGCAGATTCTTTGTCACATACGAAGGTATTATTGAACGCCAACTCATGACAACAGTTTCGACACCGGCTAGAAAATAACACAGGTTAACGTTAAATACATTTTCCGAGCGTTACACATTAGGCCGCAAGTGATCAGAAATCAAATATTAGAACTGATAGTGGGAAAGGCTTTGTATTGATGCCAGCAGCCAGTCAGCGGCTGTTCGATGGATATAATGTATCAGTTGCAACTTGAACAGCGACGAAAACGCAGGGTAAAAGTAGCAATGATGTACGTTCGTATTAGTTATATAAAAAATGCAGGTGACATAACACAGAGGCGAACTCGAAAGATTTAGTAAGGGCAGTTTTGCTAGAGAAACCCAAGTAATGGCTTGTCGAGTACACGTGATGCTATGAGGCAATACACTTATTAACTCGACTTCTACTTTTAAGCTTCTAGCTCAGTTATTCTAGATATAACAAAATTATCACCGAAGTTTTTTACACAGCATACTTTATTATACTGTCGGCGTTAAGTTCATCATTAATTACAAAGTGGAATACTTACACGATAGCTCTTAACTGTGAACAAAGCAATACTATGATTTTTTAGGCTAACGAACGTGTATTAATAATATTTGCATTCATGTCTAAGCAGTGTAGAGATCCGATGAGCTTGCGCGATTGTAACCAAACGCGCAGATGCGACAGAATGAGCACAATCCATCGTTTTAAATGATACTCTTCAAAGTTAAATATTTATTGTATTATATTATTATTGTTATGGCGGATGAATGTTGTAGCGCGCAAAAAATTAAAAAAAAACTATGTATATAAGACCTGTGAAACTTACTGTGTATTTACTCCTCTACCTCGCATACCAGTTCAAGGCATCCTCTACAAATGTTGGCAACAAGATAGGCAGATATGTTACCAATAATAAAAAGCAACTAAATAACACCAACAGAGCCGAATATGCGCTGTCTAGTCTTAGAAGAGAAATATATATATATATATATATATATATATATATATATATATATTCAACTCATTTCGAAACAGAAAATGTTTCAGTTAAACATATTTTACTGAGAATTATTAAGCATAGTTTTTTGTACTGCAAATACACACTATAAACTGCCATATTTGTGCTGATATAAATTCAGCAGTTGTTGCAACGCTAGACCCCGCTAAGCACGATAAAAGCAATGTAGCATAAGAAAAACATACCAGCTAGTATATGAGTAAAAACAACACAGAGATAAGGAACTTAAAAAAAAAAAGAGGAAAAATAGGGTTAAGCTCATTTGTAACAGGTAATCTATAAAATTTAGATTTAAACTATTCTACGAAGATTTTGTTACATTTCAGTACTGGTTATTCCCCTATCAGAAATGATCAAATAAATGCCTGAATGGACAATTAACCACAAAATGTAATTGTCATCTATTGCTTTTACTGGCGGCTTGAAACAGGACAAAACTGGGCTGCATTTTCGTACAGCGTAGATTTTAGCCACGTCATTCTTACATCATAACACTTAGATAGAACAACGCGAATTGAAACTAACACGTGCTACATTATGGAAGCTACACGACAAGTGTGATGGAAAAAAACTCTAACAGTAATAAGAGAACAGTTGTTTCCGAATCCGCACAGAAAATGTATCATGCACATACGTGCTGCATGGCTGCTCTTGTACTTAGTCGCTTGCTTTAATTAACCTATAATTGTCGATATCGTCCGCGAGGGTCGTCGAATAGACGAAAATGATATTTTCTTAGTTGTAACAGGATTTTGTAAAACACATTACACAGAGGCAATGCGACGCGGCTGGCCGTAACGTTGTAAATGCAACGCGTTTCGAAGTCATTCGCCGTTATCGTCTGGTGGGCGTAACGCGTGTGTGTACCGCCTCGTGCAGCTCTGAATAAAATGCAGCACTGAACGGAAACGTTAAAAAGGTAAATTTGCGAAATACCAATTCACATACAGCGATCATAGCACACTCTGTGTAGCATAATAGAGGCTATCTATCTTGTCGTTGCCACAGTTCACCCTCAAACATGATAAGCAACGAAGCTATTTTTTCATTATTAAAGAAATTACCGAACGGGTCACACGTTACTACACGAACAATACAGGTCTTCGTTGGATTGTAAATTGAAGACTAAAGAATGTTGCATAGTCAGCTTCTTATTTCTATTATTATGTGTGTAATTATCATTATTCTGTTTACCGAATCAGATATGAATTGGCTGTTAATGTGGTGGCTTGCTTATTTACAGATTATCATGATGCTTGTCATGATACTATTTTGCTATAATGAAAATGCTGACAGATGATCTGTGACGTACGAACAGGCCGAAGAAAGGCTGACACATCTGTACAGGATGCCTAAGCTTTAACACCGATGCGAAATTGAATCTGTAGTGTAGATAAAATCAGCAAATATTGCTCATTTTGAATTAATGAAATCGCTCTGCAACTAGAATAAATGAAAATGCTGAAATTTGAAAGATTGTTTTTTTTTTTTTATTATTGCAAGTGTGTTATTAAAAACATAGTCATAACTAGCTCCAAGAACAAGCGTGACAGCTCGAATTTACAGGGTGATTTCAATTTTTTTCATACTTTGCAACGAAGCTTATGGCCAACTGTTCAAAAACAAACTGTCCAGAGTCTTTTGAACCACTCTGTATACTGTAGATGAAAATCATCTAAGGTCATTCTAAAATTTACTTGAAATGATTCACGCGTCAATATTGTGGACGTGTTTGTTATGCTTAGAGAGAACTATGATTACGATTTTCTATAATTATTCAACGTGTTTGCCGGAGAGTTATATCGGTTACCAAGATACAGGCAAAATTCCAGTAAGCGTTCGCATGAGACCGCAATTGGTAGCAGTAGTATTTATGCGTAAATCTTTTTGTTCGACATAATTGCCCGATGAGGCTCTAAACATTGCAGTTCGCTGCGTGCAATATGTTGAATACAATAACATTCAAAGAATAAATGATTCGTGCTGACTGTTCGATAGTAAGCTCTAAACGATTAAAACGCTTTTACAAAATGGAGAGGCGAAAATTCTGAATCATCAATGTTCAGTCTGAATTCTAATCGACATGTGTTTAGCCGCAGAGAAGTTCCGCTTTGTCGTGATCGTGTGACCGCAGATACTATAAACTCGACAGGTGATGGTCAGACCGACTGGTGGCTGTGACTGCAGATTCGTACTAATTAGATAAGAAACACCTTTCACTAAGCAATGTCGTCACTCCTTTCACAGTATTCTTATTCTTTATTAATTAACTGTCTTGAAGTCGACTTTCATTTTATGGAATTAAATTAGACTCAATCATCAGACCAACCTGACTTTCTCATGAGGGTATGACTCATCAAGGTAAGATCTGTCGAGTAAGGCAAGATCATTCTTTTTTCTTATGTCTTTCAGGTTGACGAACGCGTCTTGAACTAATTTGGCCGCTCGATTAATTCGTCCACCGGTAGCTTGACTAAATCATACTTGAGATATTACATCGTAGTCTACTGCGATACATTGTAATGTTAGAAAACCTTTGAAACAATAAAAAATTTTATTAATAAGTGTCTCTATTGTTGACATATCTCTATCTAAATAGATCTCCTTACTGTGGCGGTAAACATGGCTGTAAAGAAGATGTCTTATACCTATTTTCATCTGCAGAGGATAAGCATGGTAAGTCCGTATCTCAACTGATGAAATAGACCGAACAGCTAAAAACCTTTGGAAAGAAACATAGCATATACTGCCTTAAATCGGGACTAACTCTCTACAATGTAAGCCTGCTCTACGTGAGTTTCGACGGGTTACTTATCTGCACCCAGTTATGCCGTGAACCGTTTCCTGGATGACATTCATGATAACACGTCGTGTTTTAGATACGTGCAAAATCACTATACAATGAAGAGAGCCAACCGCGGATCAAAAACCTATTTTTTCTGAAAAGGAATTCACTGCGCGGTGTATGTAGGGTAGATTTAAGTATATTTATATTAAAAAAAATATATAGAATATTTCTTAATCATTAGACATAACAACAATTTAAACTAGGGGCCCGTTTCTATGACCTTCATACGCAGAGACTGGGTTAACTATTAATACTAGTTGAACTCATAACCCATACTTGAATTTAAAGCGGATATTAAGTGCTACCGGAGTGGTGTATTTAATTCACGGAATTCGCTTTGCGTTTAAGTTTTCCGATATTGCCCCTCCTACAACGAATCCGCTACAGGCTTGTTTACGCTTTTGGAGCGTGTGACACAACAAACTTTCCTATGAACACTCCATTGATATTTCATAATTGTATACCCTAACGCTTTCATTATTAACGACTGACGCAGTTGTCTTAAAAGCCATACATGCCGATTTCCTTTCGGATCTTCTTTTTCCATCTAGGCATGGGAGAAAAACCTTCTCTGGATCATCTCGTCTTATAATCCTTGTCTTTGGATTGCCATTGAGCTGCGGTAACCAGTGCTATTACCGTTGAGCTGTGGCTCATTTATAGTTGCCGGCGTATTACCAGAAACGCATCTGATGTGAAGCCGGCCATGTGCGCCCTGCATCCGAGAGCATTAACTTTCGATACTACCACGAAGACAATACGACGGGAGCAAGCTAGTAGCAGCAAGGAAGGGCACAACTAATTACTAGGAGAAGGCCAGTAAGTGTGCGGAACAAGAAAGAAAGGGATAAAGGGCAATAGCCGTTCTATACAGCCGTATCCGCTGTGCGGCCGTCGCTGGTCGAAGCTACGGAGAGGCAATTGCCGCTTCTGCTGCCGCTGCAACACAGCAACGGCCTATATTAACAATGGCCTATCGTCGACGTTAGCTTGCCGTAATTTCTTGTAGCTATTCTTGCTCGGCTAGCACCGGCTGGACGAAACATCAACTATAGTGATTTCCGTTACGAAACAGCGTTAGAGTTGGACCCAGTGACCGCAGAGTAGTAACATAGTTGGAGTCAGCGCAGCATTAACAGCAGCGGCTCTCAGCCTCGTTAGCTACTTCGCCTCTGCTAACTGGCTTCCATTATTATTACGTCTGCTACCCTGTCGTCATCGTCGTTCGCCCATTATTGTTCACTCTTCGACTCCCTTTCAGTCGATGGCTGACTAGCTGACTGATACAAGAGCTTAACGATTATCTCTGCGACGACTTTCGCTACCGCTTTCCCTGCTGCAGATCAGTGCCGCTACTAACTAGTATTGACTACGGATAGCGGGAGCAGACTGCCTTAGCCATTGCCGCCGCGAGTTCAGCATCAGCAGAGCAATAATATTTTGGAGTGAGTTGGTCGCGGCTGCTGCTGTGTCTGATGTTTGTGTTAGTCATCGATGGTACAGCATAGCAGCAGCAGCAGCAGCAGCGACGATCATCAATACAATTAGTACAGGGAACCGCAGCAGGATTGACAGCATCAGCAGTGTTCCGCTTTAGAAAAGAGAAGCATCGTCAGCGACAACGATCACTGTCAGTCGAGCGAGCGAAGTCGATCATCGTCTGACTCGTAGAAATCGGATCATCATTCACTCATGGTTGGTCCCGCCAGCCAACTTCGGTCAGAAAAGTGTATCCTGTACTTTCTCGATGGCACTCTCAATCGATGAATGATTTGTTTGTCGAAAACGACGACACGGCAACAGCGGCGGTGATGGTGGTGGCGGCGGCGGCGGCTGACGACAACTGAAAAAAAGCAGGAGAAATGGAGAGAAAAGAAGCTTCAGTGTGTGCCTTTATTTGATGCATATATTTTTGACTTGCGTGTAAAGCACAAGTGTCCTCGTTTTGTATGCATGTGTTTGTGTGCTTCGTATTGTGCAGAATAAACAGAAGAGTTAAATGAATTGAGCTGGTTATTTTTCGTTGCGTAAGCAGCGACAGAAATGAGGAGTGATCAAGCAGGCTCAACAACGGTCATGCAAGTAACGTTATCGCTTGTATCGATACCATTGTTCGATACTGCTTGAGCAGAGTCATCGCAGTGTTTCAGTAAAGGGTTAGTGACCATAGTTATGAGATAAATAACTGAGACGTAATTATTGTCGGTATGCAGCGAAACGTACATACGAATATATTGTACGTACTATAGCGAACTATTCTCATACACTATCGCGAAATCAGGAAACTGCATAACATTTAGTGTACGCCGGCCGGTCATACACTCTCTGTAGCCAATAATCGATTGTCAAAAATTGATCAAGGACAATACTCAAACGAACCTGGTCGACATTTTCGGTATTCGACAATCGATGCTATTGTTATTACTAATATCATCTTTATAGGCAATGTCGAATTCGCCACGCAACGCTGAAATAATCACGTACATACGTGCTCGTATATTCTAATAAGCAAACATAAACGCACTCTCTATAATGAAAGATTCGAGTAAAAAGATTTCGCACAGCGGCGTCATAGAAACCATAAATTATGCAATCCTGATCGCACACATTTATATTAAATCACGTTGTTGTTATTACGTATATTATCTAAATAAGTTGTTAATGATACACTTTTTTCCCTCGAGCTCTCTCTCTCTATGTATATATATATATATATATAAACTACATTATTATACTACTAGATCTAGGTTGCGGGTTTTTCTCTTAAGAGTGTTGGCTTGCTGAAGTTCTATCCAAGGGATGCTAATCGAACAAATACTCTTGCTTCTAAAATACAAGCTTTTTTCCCCCCGTAGAGCGTTTAAATATAGTTAGTCGTCAATGAAAACCAGCAACGCTCCTTTTCCACGTTTGAAAGTTACGCCGTACCACTTTTTAAAAACACTAAGCAGACGTACATTAGCATCGCTCATACTGATATATCTCTAAGTGTATATTTTGCAAATGCATATTTTTCTATAAATGATGCTTGAACAAATGTGGTCAGCATGTATTGTACGTATGTTAAAGTATTTTGTATAGGGTTATAGCTATTAGAGTATAGCTAGCCGCTACCCAACGTTATAACTATAATTAGTCTTTCATCTCTTCTCAGGTAAACTAAAATGTGTTTACAAGCAAAACAGGCGCGGAATGAAACCCGCGGCAGGCGGCACTTTATATAGACATGTATATAATATTGCATGGCTCCGTTGTTGTTGTTGCTTGTTGGTGAAGGTATGTTGACGCCAACAGCGTATATATAATGACCATAATTGACAACAGCAGCGGCAGGTGAACTTCTAAGCATTTAATGATCGAAGAAGAAGTTAATTTTTAAGCGACTCGATTGTGTGTCTTTTTGGTCGCTGTTGTCGCCTTAGTAGGGGCCGGTACGGCTCAGCGCAGCGCTGCATGTAGCCAACCGCTCCATTTCAATTGCTGGTCATTGATAGAAAGGCTGTCAATGCCTTCGTTCTCATTGCGTTTCACGTGGCCTTTCTTCTTACAGGTATACGTATTAGTTACAGTGGATCGGGGAACCTCAACCAGTGACAGATGACCAGTTTGTTAGCCAGCAAACCGTTTACTCAAAACTGTCACTTGTGGTCTGCTGCTGTTTCGCGCTGCTTTCGCTGTTTGCTGCCAGTTCGGTAGCTCATCGTCTCGCACCTTATGGGCGCCAGTGCTGCCATTGTTGTGGGCGGGTGTTCTCCGTTTCAGCAATCGCTCAGCGCCGCAAAGAACATTGTGTCATCGTCACAGCTTTGCTTGCGTGCTAATCGTAGCAGTAATGGATGCCGAGCGATATGATCAATTTCATACCAAATATATTCTATATAATATCTAAGCAGAGCGAATTATATAATAAGGCGGCCGTTACGCTGGCTGAGGCGGCGCCGGCAACAACACCAACAACGACAACAGCAGCAACAGCAGCAGCAGCAGCAGCAGCAGCAGCGGCGGCGGCGGCGGAGAACAACGTTCACCACGGTGGCGTAGTAGGAACTGTTAAATCGCTGCAGTGGTGTGAGCCATCGTCCTGATCATCGTGTGCTGTTGCCATTGCCGTCATCGTTGGTTCTTTCAGCCAGCACCATCGTCAGCAGCGGCCGCCCCCGCTACCGGCTGTGGACTCTTGGTTTTCGGCTTTCAATCTGCATTCTCTCAACCTGCTGTCGTCGTGTCGCTGCTACAGCAGCGGTATACAACTACCATTGCAGTACTGACAGTTTATCAACTAAACCAACCCGCCAGACACCTGCGTCTGTCTAATAGTAACCCGACGATCCGGCTGTCCAAATTGGTTGAATGATTTCTGTGACCACCGACAGCAGACATCCGGCGACTTGTGGCCACTTGACCCTCCGTGAGTGACAGTAGGACCGATGAGGGCGAGAAGGGGCGGAGAGGGAGCGAGACAGAAAGCGCAAAAGGGAAAGAACAATAGAAACGGACAAGGTAACAACACATCCATCTGCACAACTAAACGAAAGAGGAGGGCCAGCTGCCAACAAACTACTGCCAATCAGGCATCGTCATTACATAGTAAACGCAGGTTAACACTGTAGCAGATCCGTAGCCACCGCTTGTTTCAGTAGTACTCAGTACTGATAACAGCAGCGGGGACCTGTTGCGCTATCGCTCTCGATACAGCCGCCTCTGCTGCATCGCTGGTCACCGAATCTGCCACGGCGCTATCTCACGTCTCTGCTTTATGTTTGTACTCTTCGCCGGGGTTTTAATTGTTGTATAGCATAGAACTATATGTATGCTGCTTAAGCTAAGCGACTAATCGCAGTAGCAGCATAACAGTATCGGAATACTGGCACCTATAGCGACGCATGCAGCCGCCTTGCGTCAGGAGCGATCACCTACTGATAGAAATGAGAGACCAACGAGTGCTGCTGAGACTAGACTAACGATGAGAAACAGCTAACAGATATATGAGATCTTTACTTCCTTTTATCGTTGGTTTCCGTATGGAAACGCAACAAACAAACTAATCAATACAAGCAATAGTTTTCCATCTCGGAAAAGGGTACAACTGTTGAAAATTAATGCGAGTCTAGTGGAGTTGTGCACGCGACAATCTTTCGTACCAGTTCAATACTATCGCATTCGTATTTTATGCACTTCAAGTGAAGTGAGTAATGCTCAATTATTTGTGACTCCAGAGTAGCAGTGATCGAGCAACGATAATAACTATTATCTACATTCATAAAATAGTTGGAAGGCAATTAGGCAGTGAGTTTAGCTGTCCGGAAATAGTAACTCAAGATGACAACTATCGAAGGCGAATTCGACGCAATCGAACAGGAACGCTCCTGGCAGAAGGTGTTCGCAAACATTCGAACTCGTTCATCGCAGCATGATTTTTCAACGAAAGAGGCTAAGAAGGCCGAAAACCTTAAATTAAATCGGTACGCCGACGTCAGCCCGTACGATCATTCTAGGGTGGTGCTACACAGATCCAATGTCAATTATATCAATGCGAGCGTGGTGCCGGTGGAAAATGCTGGACGGGAATATATACTGACTCAGGTATTTGGTATTGCCTATCGTTCATTAGTGTTACATTGTGAGATAGTCACAGAAATTTAAATGTTAAATATTTATTCTACAGAATTCAATCGAAATTGAAAAAAATGTCTTAGCTGAGAATTTCGAGTAACAAACTACAATTAACATGGGTTGTTCGGGTTCTGCGATTAATGGCTTAACATTATGCCGATCTGTGCTTTAAGGATGACTTCCTTTTGTGCCCAACTTTGTCTCCAATGTGTAAAATCCTGCTCCACAAAGGAAGGCTAACTAAGGACAGAGCTTTTGTATTTTTGGCGTGGTACTCATTCTCATAAATATAAATGTAAAACTGCTTCAAATAACGAACTAATTGCTATCGTTTATTTTCGCCTGACCCAGTACGATATGTGCAGCATCCTCGAAACCGATGAGTGGCTAGCAATAAGGTTCACCGAACTATCGAACAAACATAATGTTGACAAAGACAATTTTTTAGGCATAATTATACAGAACAGTTTTAGGGTTTTTAGGGCTACACAACTAGGCTCACGCCAAGCGCAGCAGCTAGCATATTATCGACCGTAGAAAATTGGTCCTCAACCTTTCGGTAATAGTTATTTGCGCCGAACGTTTTATATGTCCTAGTGTAGTTTTGGTGTTACAGAAAGTGCGTATTCCAATCAAAAACTCACATTCTTTTATATAATAGTGCACTATAAGTTGAAAATACGCTTTACGTTCATTGTGATACGTTTCAGCAATGAGACCAGTATAGACTCTCGAGGTATGAAAAGCCATACTTGCCTACAGTGCATTTGGCCGGTGTTTACACTGATATTAACTAATTAGAGATCAGTAGCCTATTCAGATGTATATCTAGGACACGCTTAAATGAGCGAAACCTTGGCCTTGAGAATAACTGATTAATTTCGTGTCGTGGTCAATAGGCCGATTTGACTGTTTACGGCTTTAGCCACATCCACCCAATGAACAGCATAACTTTCTTCGACACTATGCACATAATGCTACGACCAGATCAGGAACGGACATGCAAACGACGGCAGCTTAATATTAGGCAGTAATTGCCACAGAGCGGTGCTCAAGTTGTACTATTATTATAGTTATTATTGTTGAGCAGATTATGCTAATCGGCATCGAACGAATAATTCAGTAGTGCAATCATCTTTCTGATTGATTCACAGGGACCCCTGGCTGAAACTCTACCCCACTTTTGGCTCATGGTTTGGGAAAATAATACAAAGGTTGGTCAGCCGAATTTTTGTTTTATGTATCTTGAATATGCAATAAATGTATTTATAACGCATTTCTATTTTCTGTTTTAAAAAAAAAACAGAAAATAGAAATGCGTTATACATACAATTATTTTATATATTTATCTTTAACAAATCTCTAGAACGTTTTAGTGGGTTTCGAGACAATTGATAATTCTATCACAATCGACACTTATGGCATACAGAATTAAACATTCTGTGTAAATACGCGTGTAGTTGATTAAACAAAACACTCAACCAAACAACGTATGAGCCAACGTGAGGAACGATCAGCGCCACCATCTGTATACCGAATGTCGAATCTTTTTCTAACGTACTGATTGTATGCGTCTGACATCTATTAGGGAATCGTCATGCTCAACAAATTGGTTGAGAATGACGCAAAGAAGTGCCATCGGTACTGGCCAGACGCGAACGAGAAAAAAATCGCTTTCGAAGGTGTCGATCTTCGAGTCAGTTTCGTTTCGGAAAGTACCAAGGAGAGCTACATATGCCGGTTAGAAATTCCCAGATCGATTACATTGCAACGTTAATGCTCCACATTGATAACTCCCCTGAAACACTACTACTTGATATTGAAAACATCTCCTAAGAAATAAATACTTGTATGCCACGAATCTATGAGACCATCAAAAGTTAGCCAAGTTACCAGTAATTCACAAAACCTGAGACTGCCCTGTAGTGTTGGAGCTTCCACTACTGGTATTTTGTTTCAAGCCAGCTGTAATGATTAGATACATCATGTAATTCTCACATATCTAACTGTGTATCAACGATAATGTGGATACCTATATTTTGTGTGCTTGCTTATTGCGGAATCATATTGTGATAACTTAATTTTTTTTCCTTTGATTCATAGGACTTTCCAGTTGCATGACAGCAAAATTGATACCACTAGAGACGTCCTGCACTTCCATTATGTCAACTGGCCAGATTTCGGAGTTCCACGAAGCCCTAATGACTTTTTAGACTTCCTTGAAGATGTGTAAGTTTGTATCATTAACCATATATAGGCTACGGAAAAATATGGCTCTTCGTAGGTTGCCATGGCAATATCTTAAAGTGCGCCACTTTTCGAGGAAACGTAGGGCTTTGTTCCTAGATTGAAACCTGATTGATCATTCCCTTAAAAACACCTTTGAAACTCATCTGGAGTTATCTGTTAAGGAAGCCATAACTAAATTAAATGTGGCAGTTTTTATTATGGTTCAAACGTTTTTTTAAAATTATTAAGTGGTTCGGGTTTTACGTTTGCATGGGCTATATAAAAAATAGTTCCTGACCGACGTGCAACTTAGAAATTTCTCAGATCCTGAGTAGACATAAAGACAGTCTATATAAAATGCAACTTAGATTTTTAAAAAACGTCTGCAGACGAAACGTGGGCTGAAAATAGAAGAATTTCAAGGAAGTTGGGAACATATATTTCGAATAGTTTCAATTGAAAACCTGTCTTTAGGTCATTCAGATTACAGCCCACTTATTAACGGAGAACATACATATATGTAATTATGCGTGACGAAACATTAATAACAGTGATGATGAAGTAATTCTAAGAAAGGCTACTAAATTATTTATACAATTGTTTTTTGAAAAGGTTATTAAAATTCTTATATATAATTACACAGATACCAATAATCTTTAAAATAAATAAATCTCTAAAAACGCACAAGCAACAACAACGATATCACCGCTATATTTGTAATTACTGACTGAACGCTTTTGGAAGTTTGTTTTATTAAAACTGCCCTGTATATATTTCCTGTTACACCAGGAGATATTCCGGCTGCTTAGACGCTAACGTGGGTCCCGCCGTAGTGCACTGCTCAGCTGGTATCGGCCGCTCGGGAACGTTCTGCGTCGTCGATTCAATTTTGAAAATGATCGAAGAAGGAAGAGCGGAAAGCGATATCAAATTGCAGGACGTTCTCATCGATATGCGGCGCTTCCGAATGTCGCTCATTCAAACTGCCGAACAGCTGCGTTTTTCGTATCTAGCAATCCTTGAAGCGCTGAGAAGACGACAGGGCAGGTCACCATATCTCAGCCGGCGGGGCGTTAACGACGATGCCCCTCCACCACCACCTCACCGAGTCGGCATTGGTAACAAATCTTCGAATATGCCAATTATGGTTGTCAACTCAACGGCGGTGTCATCAAGTGACGACGATGAGGACGACGACATTAACGACAAGAATTCACCAGTTGCTGAATTAAGTGGATTTCAAGATTCGGCCGTCTCTTCGGAAATGAGCAGCGGCGATGAAAGCAGCGAAGACATACCACCCCCTCTACCGCCGAGGCACATTTTTGCAGCGGATTCACCCATTTCGTCTGAAGACAGCCCGGCAAGGTCTGAACAACAACAGTCGCAACAGCGACTAGAAACCAGCCAGACTGAAGAAACACACAAACAAATTTCAAACAATATAAATCTCTCAAAGGATTTTCAGCAAAATAATCGGGAGGCAAGCGAGAAGGCTCTTCAGGCTAAAGCCGCACTCCAAACGGCGACGCCAAGCTCCATACAGCAAACAATTACTGAGGATCTTCAGAGCTTTGAACAGGAAATTCTTTCGAAAGAAACAATGCAACAACCAAAGCCTTTCAAAGGAGGCAACGCTGAGAAGACAGCAGACATAAGCCAGTCGAGCAAGAAGCAGGATGAATACGGCGATGCATCAGGAGAAGAGCATAGAACCTGCTTGCGTCAGCGCAAGCGACAACGCGACCAAAAGATCAAGGACAAGGTTCAGGCCATTAAGAAAGGTAAGATCATCTTTGCTGTTTTTCTTTTCCGTTGCTAATAATATATAAGCAAAGCAGTTAGCATCTCATCAAAACCACGCACACTACGGTGCACAATATTCAAAATAGCAACTAACAAATATACTACACGACATATACCATATGACTGGTCTGATTAAATAAAAAAACAGAGGAGTCAATAAGATAAAAGGGAAATACAAATCTAGTTGAAAGAAAGGTTCGTAGATGTTTATAGCCGCAAGGCAGTACCTTAAGATTGTTCTATCAAATCAATTGCTAGTAATAATTGCAAACGACGAGATTTAATATTTGGCACTCGGAGTCGGTTGCAGCTAGTGGGTATTTTACATAAAATTAACTTAATTGAAGTAATAACATTAAATCTTATCTGTCATTTTAGATTAGAGCAAAAAACAAGAGCTTAAGTAACAGTAGCGTTTTTCTTGAAAACTCCATTTTAGTTGGTTAAATTTAAGTTTGGCATACCTTAACCAGATTTACCTTACATCTATATTTTTAGGCATTGCTGATTCTGAGGCAGCGCACCAAAGGCGAGGTCTGTTTGAGAAACTTGGAATCGGGTTCGTAGTTCTTATGGGAACCGGCATCCTGATGTACCGCATATATAATTATTGGCGCAGCTAAATGGATCTTAGGTGGTCACTTAAAGGTCACCCATATCTTTACATACACTGCGGTATTTTTTCTCAGAGATTGATAAGCATCAACTAACTTATTCTGTGGCAGGAGACCTAAAGCAAAAAAGTCTCGGGGCCATATGGTCTCACCTATTCATCTTGCCCAGCTCGAGTATCAAGCTCTATATTGTCTATATAATTATTACATTATTACATTATAGATGTCCATAGCCTTTATAAGTAGCGATAGAGACATTTGTAACGAATGCGAATTAATGCCGAAGAACGAACTTCCATTGATCAATCGAAAAATAGTTTCGAAGCAAATGACAAAACCTTTTGTGGGAAGTTGTCGAAACGCCGAAAATAATATTATTGGCATTAGTACTGAGGTGAATAAGTAAAAAAAAAAGTGAATAAGGAAGAGAAAGGCTATAGGGAACAACTGTGTCGCATAGATATACGCATGTACTGAAAGCATAGGGTATAAGAAAAAAGACTGCAGTATAAATTCGTAGGTATGCATACGCATCAAGTATATTGATACATGAACGCAGCGAGAAGGTTTACGATACGATGACAGTCTAATGATAACAGTAGTCAAATTACCAGGAGCGCGGAGAGATTTAATACTTTAAAATTTACACGTCGTATAGATTTAGATGATACGGAAAAAAAGTAAATAATTTGTACCTACTATAAAAACAACACCAGACCAAACCAATGAGAATGAGTGTTGAGCAGTGCGAAAGGGAAAGACGAAAAAGAGGACTAAATAAAAATAAAAAGAGGTTCGATGTCGAACTGATGGACGAATAGGTGTGATAAATACACTTATGAGTAGTAAGATGTCAGTGGCCAACAGCCGTGTATAGAACGCGATATGTGTATACAATTCACGTAAGATGTGCTTGAGCTCCCTAAACTCGTCCGGAATGTGCAGGTGTGGTTTGACTTGCCAATAAAAAAACATGTCAGATATCTCATTTCCATGTGTGTTTTCATTGCCCAGTTCGTGATACGCCGTAACATACTAAATGTACATATTTCTTGCTTTCAAAGTGAAGCGTTAGGCAATATCATAACGTAATGAGCTCACAACCTTCAAAGTCAAATTATTAAACACACTTTTACTTATCACAGGCTACGAAAAGTTCATATATATAACTTTTTCTCAGCCTGACTGTAAGAAGTAAAACTGTATCTTCTTGACGTGTAGAACAGTAGCCGTTGTGTTCGTCTTAATAAGGAGAAATGAAATTTCAAATTTAGTGTTTGTGTAAGTTCCACGTAAGCAAGTATGATTATTTATGCTGCTTAAAGTTTAGATAATGGCAACGATGCCTGTGCCTTTGAAAAATCGACTTGAACGGGGTTTTCCCATTGATGCATCACTGCAATGGTATTTTTTCAATGTATTTTCTCTTGAAATGCCATTTTGCTTTTCATTATATTTTTATAAACAGTGACTGCATGTTTGTCCTCTTATCTAACAGCAGAACGTAATAATAGAAAACAATAATAAGTGCAATAGAAAATTGTCGCAGAGTCTAATGGATGGTTTTGAATTGGCCAAAAAAGTATGTATTTCTGCTTCAGTCTTGTGTAGCGTATTTTATTCTTGCAGATTCCTTGTACATAAATGTTTATTGCAGCTTCTTCAGCTAATTATACCGAATAGAATGAGCCAAAACTCATAAGATGTATTCGTGGTAAGCTTACCGCAGTAAGGCAATACAAGGACTGTCGCAAGTTTTCTCTGTGGTTTCATTTTTGTGCCACATGAATCAAGTGCAATTTCGAGGTAACCTATTCAAATCACACTGGTGTATTCGGTAAACAATTAGCTAAAGAACGGGAAATTCTTTAACGAATAAACGCTTCAGTTGTTACATCTGTTGTTGTTATTGTTGAATATCGCTTAAAACGACTGACCTCGCAACACGATACGAAGCGTAATTACGCCCACTGGTGTAAAATAAAAAACATTAAGAAAAACGTTCTGTTTACATGCAGGATTATTTTAGATTGTCGGCCCCAGCAATAAGCAAAGTGTGTCAGTGCTTGGTCTCGAAACTCTACCACTTTCGGCGTTTCTAACTTTGGAAGGCACACGCGTTATCGCTGCACCATAATGCAGTCAGAATGAAAAGCACGTAGTGACTTTTGGCTCAATTTCGCCAATTCGTTCAAACACCCAATTACGGACGATAGACCGATGCACTCGAATTTCGAAACCCCTCGGTGCTAACGTTATTTATAGAGACATACGAAGTGACGTTTCATAAACTATACAAGCATTTCTTCTTTTTTATAATTATATACTTTATATTCCGTAAACTATACAAGCGATCTCAAGCATTTTGTTCAACAGAACGATATTCCTTGAAATACTATTATAGAGAAAAGCAACATGAGCGAAGCTTCTATCTTGTTTCGCGCCTTTTCCTTGAAAGCGCGCGCACGCAGCGAAATCGAAACATTCGAAAATCGTCCGGAGCGGGGTCCGTTCACCGGACGAACTGGTTGCAGCCTACCTGTCAATGCTGCATTCTAACGTTTTATGCTTTTCAACGTATAACAGGTACTCTACTACAGTGCGACTTTCATTGTATCCGGCAAATATTACAGAATCTAACAAGTTACCTAGGCTCCATTGTGCGTCAGCGATGCTTTTGTAGTTCATATTTTCCAAGGAGAGACAAAACGAGTAAATGGCTGTGTCTGACGTGACAGTGTGAACTTTCACGTGACTATACCGGACGAGCGTGGATCAGCTCTCTCTAGGATCTCAGGCTGGACGCCGAGGTCGAATAGGCGGGCGGGATTAGAGCAGCGTTGACAGCTTTGTTTTGCTGTGAGTTCTCGATTGTATTTGAAGTTGGTGTATAGATGTCGTATGTGTTCGACTTGTTCCAACAAGAAATATTATTTTTAAATGAAAGGTATAGCCTGCTTTAATTTAGGCGTACTAATATTTATGTTGATAGAATTTCAGTTATATATAGTAACTAATAGCCTAATAATTATTATGCTAATACTTTTCAGGATGTCAGGATGAGTTCCGAAATTTATGATAACGCGAAAACATCCAAACCCATTTCGGTGAGGAACAGTTTGTGTATCGATGTATCGATTCTGCGTGCGTGTTAGTCGTTAATTTTAAATAGAATGAAAACTATCTTACTCAATTAAAGGGTAGTAAGCGAACCAAACTCTGCGCAATTTCTGAAACCCTGGCCGTTTTAGGTTACTCCAATTGCTTTCGAAAACTGCGGAAAACCATTAATTTTGTCAAAGAACTCAAAATATCACTAACAAATGAGCAAAGTCACGTTTAAGGAGAAATACTTACGACAGGCCTTCGCTGTCGAGTGGCTGTAAAACAGAAGCAAAAATATACAGTCTGAATGCGATAGCCCGTATAGAAAATAAGTGATGAAAAAAGCTTTCATTTAATTCACTTTTACAAATTTATCAGTAAGACGTTAGACGGCTCGTATGTCATGATTGTACCTTCAGCCAGCAGCTTCAATAGATACAGATAATAAACTGTAGGGTTTTTGTCGATGGGGCTAGTTTTTGCCTCAGTTATTTAATCACTAGTGTTTTTGTGTTCTTTTTTTTATTAGTCATCATATATTTAGGTGCAAGCATTCTAGATTTGTACAAGAAAAGAGGCGGAAGTTTGGAAACTACGTAGCAATAAAGGAAAATTTCAATTTGGCTGATTTTAGAGAAGAAGGCGAGAAGGGTTTAAATGATATTGACTTTTCAGCCTGTTTGCTTTTACCTTTATTATAGTAACGAGTTATAGCCAGTTCAATTCGTATAGAATATAAAAAACAAATGGGATGATACCCAGAAGCCCGGACCATTCTTTGTCCAAAACTAACCTAGTAAATAAGGTTTTGATGACTTCGAATATGGATGTATCTATTGTCTATTCGTACAACGAGTCGTATTTCCTCTAACTTCTGTTAAGGACTTCTGCAAATTGTCAAGAACTACATTTTTTCTTATCTCACTGTCTCATTTTCATGGTCAGATCGATGCCCAAAAGCGAAAAGAGATCAAGCAAGAATTTTTCTTCGGCCTGGGCCTGTTGTTCTTTCTCGGATTCGTGGGATGTTTGCTTTACAAGGTCATTTACAAACACGTTGAGTATCTGCTTCAGGACCTGTAGGGAGAACTTCCGTAAAAGCCTTTGCAATCCACTTGTGAAAAGTTGACGAATAAACGACTACTGGCTTGTATGAAACGTCAGCATTGGGTTTAGTGAACGAAAGACTTTCTGAACGTGATTCGATCAGTTTCAATAATTCATAAACATGAATCAGGCACGTTTCGAATTTCTCAAGATGGCAGATGCACAACTAAAAGTATCTCAGCAAGAGGACGAGTTTCGTGAAGAAGTTCTTGAGCACAACAAAGTTTTCGAACAGATAAAAGTAAGTACGGGGTATCGCTGTAAACAACAGTAAAAGCCATGAGCATGTGCGAACCGCTGAGATTCGCAAGAACGATACTCCGCTATCGCCATAGTATGTAGACAAAGAGAGAATGCTTAAATCTATGTTTAATAAAAAAGGAACGTTTAATTATTGCGATAAGTTATAGGCAGCTATAGCAATGAATGAATGAAAGCAGTAACTCTAATTGTGTCTAAGCGCACTAAAGAATTTGACCTAAGACGAGGAAAGGCCTATTCACAATTAACTCGATTTATCTGTATGGCTTGATTTAAGGGTGGGATTCTAGACGGCGAACGAGAGCGACGTAGCCTCGAAGAAAGCCTCAATCGCCTCCGCCTTTCAAAAGTTATCGAAGCTTTAAGGCGATTGAACCAACGCGAAGATTTCAACGGGGCCTTAGAGCATCTCGTACAGCAACTTACTCAATTTTCTAGTAAGTGCGAGACACTCTAATCTACTGAGAAGAAAATTCATCAAGAATAAATATCACACGTAGTTTTTCTGTAGCACAGTTCCCTAATACGAGATACGTGTGAACTAATTTTGAAACAGTTTCCCTTCATGCTTTTGGTTTTTTGGTGCAACGCAATTATATTCTGCATAAATAGCTGTCAATAACGAAAAAGCTTTCAAATGAATTTCAGACTTGCTAAAATTGGTCGATGGAACTCCTATTCGAAATGCACAACCTGTCGACACACAAGAATTTCTTGAGCAACTCGATCAGCTGACAAATAGTTGGCGCTCATTTGATGACGCTTGCCCTGAGATAATAACTCTTAATAAGGTATTATATGTATATATATTAAGTTGAGGCAATAATAAGTTTATGAGTTTTTTTGTCCAGAACATTTTTTTATAAACAGTAGTTAAATTCCGCGGTCTAGGCTAGTACTCATAGAAGTATTTGCGCGGTATCCTAAGAGCCATAGTATTTAGCGTGGTGTAACTGATTTCTTACTAAAACAATTTCGCCTTTTTTTTTTAGGAAATAGAGAGCATGCGAAAAAGACTGCAACAGTGTGAAAAAATGGTTCGGCAAACTGTAGTCAACCAGATGCTCGTTGACATTTAGGCCTATGAATTAATTTCATACTGTTTTTTTTTACTAAAACGAAGTAGTAAATGAACTCCACTATTGAAGACGGAGTCACAAAGTATAATTCTGCTCCCAACTGGCGAACATATATATGTCTCTATTTTAGCTCGATGGAAAACGATTAGAGCCACTTTTGTTGAAGATGAAAGGTGATGCATGTGAGAAGGCAACAAAACTGCATAAACAGTATATGAATAGTGAGAATTTACATACAATTACTTCCGTTTATCTTAATGAAAAGTTAAAAAACCTCTAGGTGCGCGCCATTCCATAAATAAACGTTGTTATAATAACTGCTGGAAAATGCTTTTTAGAAAAGTGTAATTAAATGTATTAGGCAGTATGCGTGAGTTTTAAAAAAAGACGCCGCTCTAAGGATTGGATATGCACCGTAATGGTGCACTAGGACAATTGGCATACAAGCATTCATTGGCGTGGTCTTCATAGAGCGCCCTTATCAACGTTTCTGCCCCTAACTGTCGTAGAAACATCCTTCCCGCGTTCATTCATTGAGGCAATTTTGTTCTATCTTCGCTATATGTATTTTCTTCACTCAAGCTATTCTTTTTCTTCACTATTTGTGTATTTTGATAGTCAGATGATATTTTGTATGAGTATGTGACCAACCATAGCGCTTGCATCTTCGCGTACCACAAATGCTTGTTTATTTATAATCTTCATACAATTTTTTACTTAGTTTTGGATAACTTAGAATGACACAGAACCAACATTATTTGGATTACTATGCGAAAAAAGATTTTAATCAGTAATAAAAGTTACTAGTTTCATATTACAGCTGCTTAGGTAAATCCGGAAAATAGTATAAAAAATCAGAGGTAAATAAAACAATGCAAAAAATACCTCAGTAATCCTTTTTCTACAATGCGAGGCTACACTTTTATAATAATATGACACTAATGTAGTAGTAAAAATATTATTATTTTAGAAACAAGACATGGCGTGAATCGGCAGTTTTGTCTCATATTTAGAAAACAAAAAATGAACCAAGAAATGTCAGACATATTTATCCTATGTACATATATAATGCGCGGAATGATTCCCTTAGCCACAGGGATGAAGCGCCAAAGGTTCGTTACTATTACTTTGTGGCATAATAGTGCAGAGAGACCTAAGCTATGCGCGACACAAAGATTCTTGGATCTTATTATGAGATGTAGTAAAAATAGTCACTTAAAAACATGCCCTTTTGTATATCGCTAGTTTTCTGTTCATATTCATGCCACGATTACTTTGAAAGTTTAATTTTTCGAAATCAAAATAAAAATCAAATTATTGTCTACTATTTTAGCAATATTTACAATTATTGTTAGTATCGCGATTTTCGTAATCGCCAATTCCCATAGGTAAACAGAGCGTGTATCCATCGGTAACTAGCGTACTGTTTTTTTGGGACTTAGTCTGAACAAAGTGGCCTTTTTTTTATAGACCTGTGTTGCATCGCATCGAGAAAAAGGTGAATTGTAGATTTATTGTTTCTCCTATTATCTTAATCACCTGTTAGTCTTTCTGGCACTGAATAAAGATTACTTAGTTAGTTTTTAGGCGAACACGTGCCGATGCTGGCTTGTAAAGCTGTAAAGTTATTTGTAAACTCATAAGTGATTAAGGCGGACTTACTAGCAGACAGAAGGGTTAGGTTAGGTTAGGTTTTCATTTATACCCTGTTGAGCCCACTAGAACGTATCGCGAATCAATGTAAATATTTGCTATGTGGACCCAGAGGGTTATTTTACTGAAGCTCGCGTTTTCCAAGAACCTCGAGTCTGACGATTTTTGTACCACTGAAAGCGAAGTGTATTTAATAATAGTCTCGAAAGTTTTCAACCTTGAGATACGTCCTTTTGGTTTAACCGAAATTAATTGATATTTTTGCGAAATTGAGAAACTTAGCTTCACATTACTTTTTATATCTTCATATAAAATGAAAAAAAATATGGCATTATCTGAACAGATTGAATGAAAAGTTATCTAACGTTTCGTAATCTACATAGCTAAAAAATTCGACAAAAAGGTTTTATTTTAAATAAGTGAATCGCCTTAATGTTACCTTTATTTTGCTTTTATATACATAACATGTGTGTATATTACGTAAGTGAATAAAGGACATTAAATTACAAAAAATCTCATATTTGTTGACACAAATTAAAAAGAATGCTACCAAACTGTTTATAGAAGAACAATATTAAATATACTCTAATTTAAAAAATTCAGTCTTAAGTTTTTAATTCATTTTATTTAATTCTATGAACAGAAATTACTTTCTTTATGGTTTAGCACAGGATTACTACTAATTGTATCCACTTTTAGACGGAGATCTTTGCATTGATTTGAGTTTTAATGTCGATGAATAACAGATACAGCCGGAAAGAAATGATGTTTTCTGCTCTACTAGCTTTACTTGAGAAAACGCGAAATATAAAGGGCAGACTATACGGTAATCGACTATGACCATAACAACCCTTGATTGCTGACTACTAAATTATTCGTACGCATTAACTGCTCATGGTGATAGCAGAAAAAATCATAATTAATCCACGATATTTTAATCGGCTGGCATCTATTTGACTACAATTAAAAGTCCAAAAGAGATTACAACTCATATACTCATCTAAGACCCTACAACTATGAAGACGGCCAATGTGCTGTACTTGGTCAGGGCGTACCACGTTGGTCAACGAACTGAAAAACGAGACGTAAATATGGCCGTCGCATTACGTGCAAGTACAGATTGCGACGTAACGATAACGTCAGCCTACGATCGAGGTTTCGTAGTCACATTTGTACACGGATTTGTCGACTATAAAATCATGAATCATGCAGTTCCAGGAATTTTTGTCACTTTAATTCGTTTTTTGACGTATCGAAGTGCAGTAAAGCATTAAAAAAAGTCCATGGCGGACTTATGTCACGGTTGGCTTTGGACCGCCTTCATTGAGAGTACCAGAGCTTTACGGGTGTTCTTGAGATTTGCTTGGCTGTTCCACATGTAGCTGTGACACAAACTGAATACGAAAAATGCAGAGAAAGAACTAACATTCAGTGCGTGCTAAGGTTTATATACTCGTTTTAAATATTATATATTTATGACGATGTGATCTGGTAGCGCACCAACACTGATGTACATACAGGGTGTATTTGCATCTCGGTGTCTATTTTCTCGTGTATTGCACTACGGCAGATCGGCTAACGAACTAAAGAACGTTGAGGGAAAATATTACTTAGCTTTGCATTATTTTCAGCATCTATTTGTCGTTTGCTGCGAAATATACAAAAGTAAATAATTGAAGCTTTAAGTATGTACATATAATAAATATCTGAAGTATTCTTGAAATAAAAACATACATATTTTTATACGTTTTAGTTGATTATATCGATAGGACCTTCGTAGACTGCTGATCTAGATTTCTAATAATCGAAATGTAATTTAAATATAGACATACTTTCCCTCAGAGCATGGAGTGTTCGATTAGTTTAGTCGTCGGTGAATATAAATTACTTTGTTGCAGCGACAAGACCCGAAGAATAACCATTGTTGGACCGTATTATATAAATGAGTTTCGCCTCGTCTAAGTTGTAGGCTCGCAAATGCCCTATACATGTATCACATGAGAGTACATTTACCACATTTTAGGTTGTCAGCTAGGCCGGTATTCCATACCGGCAAAAACCCAATCGATTTTTGATGATTTGGCCTAAATAATTAGTCATACTAAAGTGACAGAAATTCTATTTTAGAACTTGGTAAACAAGGCGAAGTACATCTAATATGAAAACATCTGAAAACAATATGGCATATAAGCATATATATAAGCAACAGGACAAAGATGAAACGTCAGCCTTCTGTAGCTTGTCTACAAATATACAATTACAGGTTTCTCACAGGATTCGCATTGTAGAATTATTCAAGTGTAAAACATAACGTTCTATAGGTAAAATCTACATGATAGCTTACTGGGTAACATATTTAGCATAGAGTCAAATGATGGAATGCCTGAAAATGATACCGGACAAAAAATATAAAGGTAAAACCTACTTTAATTTAGTTGGTGATATTGATAGGACCTTCGTAAACTGTTGACCTAATCGAAATGTTTACGGCAGATGTTAAGTGTAAGGAAGAACTTGTCGAATAAAGAAACTAGTACAATTGTGCATTTAGGGCTTGTTGTTTCATATAATTTATACAGGTATAAATGCGATGATAAGGTAGGGTTTTTGGCGTTTTTATTTTAAGTAGAACATGATAATCAATAAAACTTTGGATCGAGATGGATGGCGTGGGTCATCAGCCTCGTAGTCGGACTATTTCGGCTAGCTACCATTAGGTTATTCAACATTATGTACCCATTAATTAAGTAGTGTGTTAAATTAAACGTATGGGAATAAATGTAAGATTAGTTACATTCGATTGATCTTCGAAACACAATCCGTGTAATTGTTGATGTAATTATAATTAATGATTAAAAATTGCTTGGTCACATTTCAAACAAACTATTGGCAATTATTCATATAGAAAGCTTCGCGTTACGTGCGTTTTGTAATATACCTGAAGTACGGAATCAATACCAAACTTAACTGAACTTGCCTACATATTAAGGTGCTTTTTCTCAACGGGAAATACCTAAACTGACCATTAAGTGTGAGTTTGTTGATGCTTTCGGAAGAAAACGCTGTCTATGACTTAGCAGTAAGATTAATGATTAAGTTGGCGGTGTAGAATGTTAATTATGAACAACCAACAGCAGGGACCTACTTAACTAATTTGGGTTAATTATTCAACCGTTATGCATTACTTTTAGCACGAAACGAAGTGCGTCGATATTCAACTACAAACCATCTTACGTTTTCCTAAATATGGTATTACTGCACCATTATGAAAGTACAATTACCTAAATTGGCCTATCTTATATGGTAGACCAACGACACAAAACGGTGGCCATACTTTATTAACTTAAGAAAGCAAATAGTCTTTACTACGTATTGAACTGCACGCCAATTGTTTACCATGCTTGATATTCTTAATTTGGTTTATTCTTTGTTGTAATCTGTACTGACATATCATTGCAAAGGCCGAAATATCCAGAAATTATTTACGATTCTGAGTAAGTACAGATGAGTGCCCTTGCATTGAGTTATAACGTAGGTACCGCATATCAAAAAAGTGAAAAAATTTTGCACAGACGTTTGGGTGCACTGATTTAATGGCCTAAAAAATGGGAGGACAATGAAAATAAAAAACATAAAATGCTTTACTTGATCTTCCAGAGGGGCTCAGAAATTCGATTAGCACGCTAGTCTATTTACTACTTCAGTATCAGGGCCAAATGCACCTTTCTTTCCAAAGGTAGGGCTTCATTCACGGACGAGAAAGTGATCGCTTCACCATTTGACCAAAAGAGTACGGAAATTAACAACTCAGGGGACAGCTCTACGACAACGACAGTTTTTTTTGTAAACAACTTATCTTTAAGAATGGCTATCCTGTGTAAATTTTTTGCGCATACTTCTTTGTAAAAGCGCGCAGCAACATCTACACTCGAAAACAATTAGTGTTATCACGTTCGACATATTGACATAGAGCGCACATTTCTCGTAGGCAACAAAAAAAGCCTTTCCTATTGCTCCAACGGAATCAATCGACTGGTATATTAGGTTTTTTAAACTATCTTGTGATCACTGCGAAAGCTTGCGGTTTCCAAAACTCATTGCAGTCCAAGACTTCAAACCCAGCCGAGAAAATCTGTATTATTTGAGTATATATATCTCAGAGATGACGTAACGGCGGTCCGTCAGCTTGGGAGGCCAAGTTTGAATCTTTAGCCATTTTTCAAAAATAATCATGATAATTAATGCAGTCACTTAGAGTAGTCGAGATTGATGGCTTGAATAAGAGCTTCACGCGGCCACGATGAAAAAAAGCGTATTTTGTAAGAGGATATAGCGTTGATTTGTTAATACGATGAGCTAAATGAGGTCTCAAAATATCAAAATGTCTCTGCTTGTAAATAGAAAAAAGGCATACGCATACCCGCTCTGTCTCACTTATGTTTAGTTTCGGGGATCAATGATTATGAAGACAATAACAATACGCCCACGAAGTGTCCGCTGGGATTAAAGTGTACCCAATAGATACAAATGATTTTATTCTGATTTTTTTTCAAGGTGCCGTTTAAAATTGTCTGTTTTATTCTGTAGTTCTTGCCTGTACACAAAAATCACTTGTATTATTTCAAAACTTGAGGCACTTCCTCGGCTACCATTATATCTTGACCGACAGCAACGTCAAATACATTGCCCACAATCATGTTCACTATCGCGCTTAGCATGCTGTTTTTCTCGGGTTATGCATGCTTGAAATCATTCTCAGAACACAAACAGAATACTGGGGCATATTGGGCATTTTGATTTATGATACGTGCAAAAATTTTTATGGTGTAATCATGGGAAGCATATGATTTGAAAATACGGAATCAGGCTAGCAAAAGGCGTTCAAATAAATAAGGCATTCATTAGACGAAATTTAGCGATTTTTCTAAGGAACCCGTTGTAACATTCTGCTACATCAAAATCTATATAAAAATTTTTGAATTATCCAATATTCATCAAGCAAAAGTATGTATCACATAAGTATTTTATCTGCTTGCTCTGTGGGATCGACTGCCAACGTCATCGCGCTATTTTTCTCTAATCTAGGATATCATGTACAATATAACGATATCCATATGCATATCTCACTGTCCAGCTTTATCTTTTTAGGAGTTGATTATCTAGGTTATACACACGATACCTCAACAAACGATTCTTACTATTGAAGTCAATTGTACTATTGTTGCATTCAACAGACTCAACAAATAACCTACAAATGTGGTGGCGTGGCTGTATTCGAAGAACCATCGCCATTTTCGATATTGGTACTTGTTGATTGGTTGCCACGACCACGATTTATTGACGGTTACTGTTTGACTGGTTTTAACCCAAATACACTGAACCCCTAGTGAAGTTTTTCCCTGCTGCAGTTTCTACTGCTTCTTTTTGCTTATACCGAAAACATCAACAAACGACTGTTGCCGTATTTGTGATTTTCTTTCGCTAGAATATGCAGACAGGAAAACCATAAGTCCTAATTTACTTGATATTATCCGTTCAAATCACTTGATGATATTCCCAGTATCATTTTTTATTTTAGAATGAGAATAAGTTACATCGTATTTATGCCATCTATTGCATGACCTTCTAAATAAGGAGCATCAAAACACATCGTGTGTGACAAGGATGGCTTGCACAAACGTATTGTAGGTATATTGTTTGTAAGCAGTTAAAGTTAGAACTTCATACCATATGAGACCGAAACAGATATTAACAGTGTTCATCGTTTTTCGGCGTTTACATGATCCGAAATAAATAAAGGGATTCATATAATAGGAAACGACTTTAAGCTACGAAAATCTGATTAATTCAAAGCAAAACACCAGCGAAATGTGTGTTTTCTTATAATTTGCATACTTTTTGATTAACACAAAGTATTTTCGCTATAATATTTTGATTTTATTTGGAGTGCGCCTTACCTGCAGGCGAAAAGTCAACGCTCTGAATTCCGAACGACCAAGTGTCACAAACCTTGAATCCATGATCACTTAGACACGCCATTTTCCAAAGTGCCAAAGCAGTATTTAAAATGACTTAAATGCATCTAAAATATGCGAATGTAAAAGCTATATAGTTCCTATGAATGAGAAGAGTCGCTTTTTATATTTGGAATACACGGCTTAATTTTTGACAGCAAGTTGGTTTTTATTTTATGATTCAGAAGCTACAATTTGAATTGCCTATAGAAGAATATAATCTATCCAGTCGCCGACGATTAATTTTCGTTACCAAAAACTAAATGTATCCACTAACTATTCGATTGTAGCACAGCATACTGCCTACATGTATATGTGTCAATGCGACCCTACTAGGGTTTTGCTCTTGTTGATACGAGAGGCTGCATAATCTCCAGCGCGGCATCTAACTATCCGCACTTAGTCCCACGCTCTAGATGCTAGTAGGAACCATGCCTCCCAATGTCGTTTTTCCTGCTGGATCAATTATTCACGCACCTAAACCTCTGCAACGGGTCGCTTTGCTAGTATGGCCTATCCCGCTATTTTCTCTACGGTGCTGCTCTATTTCCGGCCCTTATACAGTGCTTCACAGCACTAACTCGTGATCGTCGGTAGCAAACGTTAGCGTCGTATACTAACTTCAGTTGACGTCCAGGATCAGACACCCTGTGCAGCCATCCAACGTGGCACCATTATGTGGTGCGGGCCCGCGAGAGAGTTACCCCACCGCCAAACAGCACCAGAACAGTAATCCAAAGATATCAATGCGACAAGGCAAACTAGCCTAACCGTATGGAGTATGGGGTTGGTGGACTCCAACAACTGGGTCTCGAAATGGGGTCATTTGTTTACCCTTTCCCATGGGTTGACGCGCGGTTTGTATGCGGTGGCTGGTAGAGCCGGTGCCGGCAGCTTTAGGATGACACCAACTAACTGCGATACTGAGACTAGTCGAGACGTTTGGTTAACTACCTTTTCCAACGTTTACAGGCTTGGCAATGATCTCCCGAAAACCATTAGTCCACAAGTACATGTTCGATCGGGCTACCGCTAGGGTTGCATCCACTCCAAGTGACCCTTTATCTAACTCATAGTGTGTTTCCACAAGGATAATCGTGGCATTTGTGAGTGAACTCATAGGTGGAGTCAATAAAAAATCAAAAGTGCGTCTTTGCGACTGTTGAGTCTCTTTTACAAACTTCAGTGACTGTTGACTCCCTTTTACAAACCTCAGTGACTGTTGGATTTCTTTGTAACGAAGTAACTCAAACAAACATTCAATCCTATAGTAAGCGAAAAATTACCAGCTGCAGCACTTTGGCACTAGCTTAGTGAAAAGGACTCTAGCGAAGTGTTTTGACGACTACGTGTCAGACGAGCATTTTGGGCAAGATGTCATCTGCAAAAGTAATGTCGGCCAACGTCTCAACCCTTGCTTTGCATCGCTTCAACCCACGAGATGCTGGATTCACAGGATCCTGGCGAGAGCTCCCATTGGCCGCGCAAGACATTTTACAGGCACGGGTCTTTGACGGACCCGGCGGCTATGTAAAGCACGACCTTATTTTCCCACGACCACCGCTTCAGGCTGTCGAAGACAACCTAAATAAATGGCATAAAAACATGGTGCAAGATCTTCAGAAGAACTGCGGACGTGTAAGTATTCACGTAAGACGCAATGCGATCTATTTCATAAAAGTACATATAAAGCGATTTACTTATACGATATAGATGAGTGTTGAAAATTGACTAAGCGGCCGATTGGTCATTCAGCATGACCTGAAAACTTTTCATTAGCGACTTCTCGCGTCCCATCAATATGTCGCAAATTGAGTAGACCTAATTTCCATACTATTGTTGGTCATATAGGTATATACCATAACGCAACTTGAATTCACTAGACTTCAGGATCATGGAAAGTTGGACTTGTCGAATTATGTGACATTTTAAATCCGAACTTAATCCCATCTATACCCAATCTTGTGAGAAACAATCAATTTCAGAACTCATATTAGAACAAAAATAGAAGCGCATATTCCCATCTGCAGCCATGCGCTCATGGAAAACGCACCGAGACTTCAAAAGCATAACGCGCAAAAAAAATTCTCTTTTTAAGCTGGCACTTTGCTATTATATAATATATATTGATTTAGCTTGACTTGATTTCTTACATGCCGATTTTATGATGCCGAACTAATACTTAGACTTATGTGAAACTGTGTTTGCTCCAATCACCTGCTAACTTCACACCTAACTCTGACTCAATAGACTCTGCGCAAGGCAGTCAGAACTTCGATCCCGGACAAAACTCAAACAACAGGACAAAAAAAGCTTCGTTTAATGTTACTTGGTGTAGTATCGTCAAAGAAATATTTATTTACCCAAGATTTACGATTAGAGATAAACTTCAATTTGATAATTCAAAGTCGTTTTCCCAAATATTTCCAACCAATATGGACAGCAAGCTGAACACCAGCGTAGATACCCTTGTAAACGTAAATGCGAACTGTAGGAATGCAGAAAGTCGCAGCGAATATTCATGAATGGATTCGCTCGAACATGCATTGCTATTGCATGCGCCAGAACCAAACGTCTCTAGCCAGACTCGAACTAGGAAGGAGGAATAAAAAAGAGGAATGAAAAAGAAATAAAAAAGAAGGAATAAACAATTTTATTATATTATATTTACTTTAGTTCCGATTAAACCCGATAATTTTATTGACTTTTTATAAATTGGAAGGCGTTATTAGGAGAAACCGTTAAAACGTTTCACATGCATGCAACTGAGAATTTCTCCCAACAGAAAACCTTTTGAATAAAATGGGTACAATAAACTTGCTAAAATTGACTGATCTAACTTTGACTGAACCGACAAAGGCTGCTGGAAGCACCGATTAGTCATAAACAATCTGTATTTTTCATTATGGCAATTACATCGGCTAAAGCCACTTGCACCACCTTAAAGTTCACAAGCGAATCGTGTACGTTAAGTAGTTGTCATGTGCCATTGTCTTGTAAATCTGGTTTTAGATTCACGACGAGTCAACCCATGTTAGCTTTGAAAATAAATTAACGCCGGTGGAACAGTGTGCGGAACCATCAGCTAACGATAATATAGAAAATCGATAGGAGCGGGGCGGGCATTTGAAATATCCGAAAGCATGGCTGTATACGCAGAACAAATAAGGGCATCACTTTTCAGACTATTTCCTCCATAACAAACCGAAGTCTTGAACAGAACCAGCGTTGGAACGATCTAATGGAAAAAAGGCAGCAACGCCTAGAAAATGGTATTCTCTCTGTATACTCTCAAGGAACTCTATCGTTAGTTAATGTAAGGGATACACTTATAGAAAGGTACATATAACGTTTAGACGATGCCTATTATGAGTAAATTCACTACTCACGTCTTTAGTAAAATAGCTAACACCCTAATAATCAAATAGGTTAAATAAGTCAGGTTGAAATGGATGATTATCTCTGACTGCAGCCGCATTCGTCCCGAAAGATTACGCAAGTAGAAACTAAACATATTTCAGTGATAATGAGACTTCGCAGATATGCACGAGGCCGTGTTCTTTGAATAAGCGAATAGACGGTATTGACCAATTTTAACTACATTTCAGTTCCAGATACATCTCGGAAGTGATTACCTGGCATATTTAGTAAAACGCATCCAATTATTTCAGTCTGTGAAATCCATGTGCGAGATAAGCATTTGTAAGATCTTCAGAGACGCAACAACGAACAGTGTACTAAAGGAAAGAAACGATAAATATAGCACGGTATATAAATAATCTCATTGCTTGTAAAGCAAAGCTTGAAGTGCGCACGTCCATTATGCAGGTATGATTATGCAGGTAGCTGTTAGTAATAGTTAGTAAATGCCAGGGTTGTAATTTCAGCCTTTATAGCTAAGTACTAGACAAACACGGTAGGACTCGAACCAGTGTAACAAGCCTTCAGAATACGTTAGATGAATATAGCAGATCTAATATTTACTGCGTCTTCCAAAATCACTACTAGTAGCAGTATTAGTATTGTACATGGCTAGTTCTCGAATTCGATTGAAATCTTAGTTCTTTCCGATTATTTCAAAAACAATGAGTTATAGGTAAATGGTTTTATCAGGAAAATTGTACGTCTTTTTAGTAGTGCTAAAAGGGGCTCGATCGTTTATCTAAAAAACCGATTAGACAGTGAGAACCTTATATATTTGGTTGCCATAAAGAATCCATAGCACCAACTTAGCATATCTATCAATTCAAAGTTTTCTTTTTTCGTTTTTCTAGAGCACTTCACAGAACCTTAAACAAGATACTCAATATGAGGTAATTATACAGAGTTTCGATCTCTAATATATCGCTTATCATTTAATGTAGTCGTACGCAAGGAAATCTAAATCATTTTGGTACCAGAGGATACGTCTCATAACGATACACGACTTTTAGACTAAAGGTATTTCACTCTAAGGTAATGCTCTCATTAGTATATGTTTGTGCAGTAAGGCATTACATAGCCCTGCTACCAATCTACAGTGAAAGATTTCTTAGAACAACCCCGTAGCGACAAGTAGCTGGCACCACGCAAAATAGAGGAGAATAAAAAAAATAGCCCAAGGTCGCATATAACTACTTATATCAACGGTATACACATTCGTACATGGTATCCACGGAGGTAGCCGAAATGCATTCGATCCAATTAGATGTAGATGATCGTAGTCCAATAATAGGTTCATCGATATTTTTCAGTCTACAGACACCGTACCGCTGTAACGATAAAAGCCCAACACAGTAAACTGGCACCGGCGAAATTATACGACACATTCATTCAGAGATGGTCGAACATATTAGTACACTGTCGTAAGAATCCTGGGATTGCTGCTACTGTAATGTATATATCTCCCATGGTTATATTACATGGATACAAAAAAAATGTTTCGCGCTCCATTGATCTGGAGAGATCAGGGACATCTGCATATACCTGCACAACTTCATAGTGTAACTCTCTCGTCGTCGTTCGCCCAATATACAGTCATGATGCGTACGTATAGACACGTTCTGTCCAGTAACGATCCTTTCTCCTGTTATGTATGGGATCGTGCAGCAAAATATTTCCCAAGGTTCCCTTATACTTGGCGTCGTTATCCAGCTTACAGCCAGTCCTTTTGCTTGGCTAAACTGTCTGAGCGCGTATACAGCAAGAGACTTAACGTAACGCCTCTATCTTATGCTGTACCTGCTTGCAGAGCCAGGTTGACATCACTGAATTTACAGATAGGGAGTTGCTACGTAGAAGCGTTTCAACGAAGCCCGTGATTTGCGTTTGGTTCAAGTCATTTCCATGAAATCTGGTTTCGTAGAGGGTATTCCCATCGAGCTCTGGTAGGGGCAGTGACTCAAATAGGGAAAGGGGTAGGGTGCAGCCAGTGTGGTTATCAAGTATTGGTGTTTCCGTAAAACCCAATTTGCAGTCCAACAAATAGGAATTGCAATGAATCCGTCGAAATTATGAAGAACCCCACCGATTTCTATCTATTCGTCCAGACTCCGTAACATCTGAACAATTTGTTGATTAAACACTGTTTAGCAAGTTCTGTGTGTGTAAAAAGTGGTGTATTAGTATTGAAAATTAGCGTTCGGTTTCTTTGTGGAAGTCTTATAGGATACCAGACAAAAAAACCTGCTTACCCGTTGAGACTGCACGTGGGTTATTGCTAGAATATTATTGCTTAAGCTAAAACAAAAAAGGAAATATAATTTTAGATCCATGCAAGATGGTCCAATTTGGTCCCTCGGTGAGCGTGTGGAGTCCAGAAGATGAACAAATGGCCTTTGTGCCGTGTGGTATTGTGTATAAACGGCCGCTTAAGACAGAAGTAAGTTCCGCGCATGCAACGATTACTTATTTTGTTACTTACCGTTGTTACAAACTGAGTGAGTTGTTCGCATCTAATAACAATGGTTTTCTTACTGCGAATAAAATCCATTACACCTAAAGACTATGGTAGGTTAAGCATTTTTTTCAATGTAAATAAAACATAGAGGTATGAAGTAAATTGCTAACTTCGATTGTACGATGCTTTTATTTCATTTCTACTATTTTATGAGTTCATAGTGATGACTTGTGAATATTTTAAGTATCTGAATGAAAAAAAAGCATGAAAGAATAATTATCCTAGTGTACACATATATGTAGAGAAGCAGATATTAAGTTTTACTTTCTATTCAAAAACTTAATATCTGCAAAGTACTTTTGCGCTCAAAACCTACTTTGAATAACCAATATCATTTCTAAATGAAATCCATAATATTTTTTTTTAATCTATTTGAGATAGTCCATTGGATATTTCAACGGTTAAGTTTTAACATGCCCCGTTTAATAACGGTTAATTTTTTCTTATTAAAGAGATGTTTTATAGTTTACAAAAAATCTTATTTTTCATATATATTGACTAGAGTAATTTGTTGCATTTTCTACATGGGCGTGCAGCAGACAGAAATGTGATTATCACCAATGTGCAAGAATTACAGGAGTTATCCTGTAGCTATCGGTCCTTGGCCTCAATCGCTGTGCGACCCTAGGAAACTTGGCCGGCCTGCTCGGTCAGTCTGTTAGGTTCCAACCGGATGCACTCAAAGCACGACGCCACTGATACACTCCGAGAGTCTCCTTCGGTTGGCCAAAACGACGCCCCAATCGAACCCCTCTTCGGTCCCCCCATCTGCTTGCCGTGTCGCTTGTTTAGTTCCATTGGTGCGTCTGTCTCCCCGAAAACAGGGAAAATGATTGTCGGTATTTAGCAAACGATCTGTATTTAACGTGTGTGTCTTTGGCGTACATCAGTCGCAGACAGAGCCATTATGACGAGATTTCCAACTCTTACTGTTATAGTTTTGTTTAGCCGACGTTCACTCATATAGGGCTACATTGCAAATAAAAACACTAGCAAATTCAATGGCCCATCAAAGAGAAAAACCTAAACGTCAGCGTAGTTAAAAGGGGTTCAAAATGTATGTTGTTGGCGAGATCTTCTCAAACTATATTGTGTTTTTGGAGACAGCGTCGTGTCATAACTAATATTTGAAGATTAACAAAATTAATAATTTTTGAAAGATCGAACCTATGACTTATCAGATCTTTATTGAAGGTTTTGCCGTATGCCAGGCCAGTATATTTTCCTCGATTTTTCATTTTAATAATTTTTGACGTCTAAATATATTGACACGTACTCTAAATTTCTGTATAGAAGATAACAATAGCCCACGCACTGTGAATGCTGTACAAAAAGCTGTCCTTGGCAATCAGTTGTCTACTAAATTAACTATTAAGTGACCTCTAAAGTTGGGAGCCAACGGTACGCTTGGATGCTACAGTTCGACTCGACCTTTATCTAGACGTACTTATCAGTTCATGAATAGCTTACAAAAACTAGGATTACTACATATCAGGATTATGAATAAACGGGATAGAGGTTTTGATTAGACTACAATAATAATAATCAAACAATTTGGCTGAAGCTATTTCTGTGAAATTACAAGACCACTTCTATCTATATAATCGTCCAGTTCATACTTCAATGCGGATCCAGTGTTACTTCATTTGTATAGATAGCAGCGCCCTCCATGGCCTTTAAGGGTAGTAATGTATAAAACTGACCTCATATCGTACTTGATGTGACCGCGTAGTGGCGCCACTTCATTGACTTCCACAGTTCTTAAATAACTTATATTTTAACCATTGGAAAAAAGTAATGGTAATAGTAATGATCCAAAATATATTGATCTCTTAATTAAATTGACTAGACATATTATCAAGTAAATATAACTATAATTGTAAGAGAATATAACCTGTTTGAACTAAGTTAGTGAATGAAAGTTAAGTGAATAAGATAAATCTGCAATTCAGCTGCTTGAGGGTCTTGAAAAATCTTTGTCAACGTTGGTTCTTGGAAAAAAACAGATGAAAATGGTCAAGCTAAGACTAAACTAAGGAAAGATATTTCAATATTTGCTTATTCAAGCAACTACAGGCTAAGCAAATGTATTTATTGTTTCATAAAACTGTACAGATGATTACCTCATATGTATGGCTTATCGCATTTATAAATCGATTCCTTATACTTTTCAATCGTCACTTTTACAACATAGTATCCGAACTGCCTGATTTTGTTGTCACTTCTACAGTATAGGGAATGTTATTCTCGTCCATGAAATAGAGCTGATGACCGATTTCTGGAGCACCTCAAATCTGTGAAAATTGTTTCTATAATTCAGACGTTTCAGTACTGTTATTCATATTGAATATGTGCACATAACACAGATACTCGACACCTTACTTTAGATATGAACAACATCTGCCACGGCCCAAATATTCAGTGCTTTCAGCGAAAATAGGTCAAGATAATTTCGTCAAATATAAATACAAATAAACTAACCGAACATTCCAAAACAATACCACTAATGTTTGATATATACATATGCCTACTGGGTCGTATGATATTGTGATACTGTAGGCCTCTTCGTGACGAACATTTTGAGGTCTCATCCTTTCACTTCACCTCATAAATCACTATAAGGTGGTTAAGGAGACACGAAAAAACTACTATATATGATTACAAGGGAGATATAGCCTTAGCGAGTTTCGGTCCCCAGTCGTTTAACCGAGAGCATCTTCACAGGCTTCAATTTTAGGTTTTTTTTCATAGTTCTCTAAAACAGGCTGTCTTGTCAAGGTTCTCGTCGATATCAGCTGATGTCTGCCGGTGCGCCAAAACATAGACATTTGCAAAACTGCATATCATTTCACCTTTTTCTTAGATCCTGCCGGAAAGGCACCTGCCGAGTATACAATTTAGCGTTGTTTCTCAATTAGGACAGATATTTCCTTAATATTGAATTATGTAAGTGAATCATCATTAATTAATTATATTCACTAGTGAGATCGGAGTTGACCTGCAGCTGATTACTTTGAAACGATGACTACAAAATGTAGATTTGTGTTGTGACATGTGCTTAATATTTGTTGTCTCGAATGCGGCGTCCTCAAAAAATCAACAAAGCTTTCTTACATAAAGAAAGTTGGCTTGGAGCAGTTAGTACCATGACGCACAGTAATCGAGAAGAAGAAAATATAAATAATAATACAGCTGACACAAACGGTGACGTGTAGGCGAAAAAAATAATGTGGAAAGATTGCGATTTTTTTTTTATTAATATCCTGAATATATCCATGGTGTAAGATAATCGCCAAAAGCAAAGACAAGCATTTTTGCTGCCCCTGGTAATGCAAAACCCTCTAATAGCCTCGTTAATAGTCAATCATCGACTAACTCGTTTACTTAAATAATGCGGCCAAGAGATACTAACTTTGCTTGTTCAACGGGGTAGCAGCAATTCTAGATCTTGAAGGTGCGCGATTCTGTCGTAAGGTCGAAGCGTTCACCTGGAATAGAAGCAAAGGACGACACGATTAGTATTATCTTTTTTATTAACTTAATAGGTATTATTATATAGTATAGATGGGTCAGTAATTCGTAGTCAATCCAAACAATCGCGAAACAATTGTTTTGCTTCTGCTTTTAAGTTTTGTGAACTGATCAAGTTTTGACGATAAATGAAAACAGCTTTTTAAAAACACCAAGTCATATATTTAGAGTCGAACTTGGCTTCCATATATATAGGACTACATAATCTGAAACTCAGGAGGCGCAGGATTCCTTATTGTACGGCTGTGTATTTTGTGTAAACGTTGATACACACACTGAAAATTATTCGAGTCATCCAACCCGTCTAGGTTAACTCAGTATATTATAGATGGACGTCTCGAGATATTTTCCAGTTTGCCAGCAATTCCTGATTACCCTGCATGTACCACAAATCATATAAAACTTGGGTAGAGGATGAATTTATTCCTTGTCCTATATTCATGTTAATTGTAGTTAAATCTCTAAAACGAAAATACTTGTGATCCTCATGACAAAATGCAGGGGTACCTCTTCAATGCCTTAGTTTAATTGCCCTCTAAATCGCACGTAGAAAGCGTTCTGTATTCGCTACCAAAGTAACGTTGTTGGCTTGTTTAATTTTGGGCTTTCAATAAAGCGACCAAATATGTTGGCAAAAATATTCGAAATGAAAGTACATAGGCCTTGTGTAGATCTAGTCGGTAATCAGCACAGGTAGTCACTCCGTGGAATCATATCTCATGATGTATATATGTGACACACGATTTCTTGACATCTTGGAATGAAGGCTGTCTTGTATTGTATGCTGACTTCTAATGGAAGTGGCATATTCTACCACTACCAGATTAATTAGTAAACCACGCAGAAAAATAATTCTAATGTATCTTCAAAACGGGACCGAACAGCCATGTATATGTTACCTTCGCTGATCTTGTAGAAGTGTTTGATGCCTTCGTCCTTGCTGTTGTGCGATTGAGTGACGCGCTGAAATTTTTTAAATACAAGGTGATTAGGTAATTTTAACACTCTAAAAAAAACGCTTGGTGTTTTTATAAAAGCTTTTCCAAAACTTCTTTCTATATGTAAGTTAAAAAGCGGCTCTATAAGAACAAGTTTTTAAAACCTCAGAGGATATCACGATTCTAAACTGAATTTAATGTGAGCTTGCCACCAAATATAGAGTAGATAAAAAAATTTCAAAGTGTGTACACTATTCCTATCACCTTGTCTTTAGAATTTTGCGTAAGTTTCCTGGAATAGCGTTATTTTTCCTATCAGGGCTTCGATTTTCATAACTTTTCATTGATTCTTCCAAAGCTGCAGCAAATGGTTCAGGACTGAAAAAGAAACAGACACTCATTACAAGACTTTCTCGCTGAATAATGGCTTGGATGTATACAGGTTGCTTGAAGAAAAGTCATTATTTATAAATATGAGTACAGCTAACATCACAATTAATCCGACAGATGTTTTATCTACCTAATACGTACTTCGTAGCGAGAACCCCGAAGTCGCCAAGAGCGTCCATTGGCAGTTTGTCTGCGTCATCCCGAAGAATATAGAGAATGCGTTGCAGCGCTGCTGTTCGATCCTGAAGGACTTTCAGAGCCCGAGCTTGCTCCTCTGCGATCTTTGGGAGCGATTCGATCACCTCTTCGAGCTGTGTAACAAGAAACAATAGGAGAAGAAACAACGACGTACGAAAGCATGGGTAAACGAAAGTGGCGAAAAAGAAATCATACCTGTGTTTTTTTAGGTCTCTTTCGCACTCTACCCAAAAATAGAAAATCCTATGGTCATATTTGTTTCACACATGAAATCGGTCTCGTATTGATTTAAATGAACCAGAAAATCGAAGAAGTTCAACGAGTAAATCTTGCCAGTACATGTATTTCAATGCAATACATTCAATTCAGTATTATTACAGTTATGATTCTTGTTTAATTTAATCTGAGGTTTAGCATTTTGGTCGCAATACAAACATGTTCGATGGCAGTGGTTTTGGCTTTACCACGAAGCTTGCTGAAGTCGAGTGCCTCTGAAGCAGCTCGGGCTTTGCTCTCTGGTTTATTTACTTTTAGATGACCGGAGTTTGGTACTGTCGACGGACGGAGCACCGACATATCTAACATGGTCAGCTCAGGCCCCCGAGGCATCCTGCTAATCTTTTTTAAACTTCCGTTTTTCACTGTGTAAGAAATTCATTAAACTTAGTAAATATTGCGAAAAATAGCAGCATCTATAAAGTAATCATGTTTTCGTTAAGACACGTTTTTTAGTCAAATAATACCACTTGCTAAATGATTTGGCCTAATCTCAGGCTAGCAAACATTTTAGACGAAATAATAGTGAATATTTTTTAACTCATTCTGCTGACGTTGTCTACATAATCATGAATGAAAAATTGTAGTACTAGTATTTTTCAAGGTTGTACGGAAATCGACTTTGTGCTGGAAGGTCTTATATGAATAGAAACGTCTAGGCTTTCACAGAACGGATTACCTATCAGGGCTCCAGGTGAGCAGAATTTAACTAATTAGTATAATGTTTTTCTTGAAAGTTGCTGATCATATTCAAAAATGACGCTCATAGTTTCTGCTTAAAGTACTATTCTATCGTGTGTACAATAACATGCGCATAGCTATATAACGAGATAACGGTCGGCATATTGGAACGTCTTCGTGTTCAAGCTAGTGTCCTCTGCTAAAACTAGTATGAATTTAGACAAGAGTGGCTTCCCATTGAGTCCAGCCACCGGACCAAACAAGCACAGTTTATATCTGTGTGCAGTGTTGAACATAAATTACACTTCTTAACAGTTATCATTTTTCGGTTATTAGAACTACATAGGATAATCGTTAATCATTTGTGGGCTGTCTCCAGCAGCACCTATCCAACCCTTCTGCTGAAGATAGCCGTTGGAAGAGCAACAGGCTAATAACTGTCGTATTCAAATTCTTCCAAAATGATTTTGTCTCAGCCATCACTCGCTCAGACGAATCTAATTAAATCACGTTTTGTACAAATTTACGCGTAGACTTACAACAACCGGTTTCGACTAAACTCAACAAAATAAGGACAAACACACTGAAAATTTGTTACAGAACAAACTGACATAACTGAACGAGCAGCCGCCAAAAATTAATAAACACATTAAGAGCAGACGACATTAGATAAAATTACCCGGGAAAACTTAAGTGGTAGCTGCTTGTTGCAGGCACGCTCACGCAACACAGTGTCTTTATCATATATATCTGTTGAATATGTTCCGCCACGTATTAACTTTACAAATAAACAGTGCATGGTAGCCATCGAGGCAAAATGTTAGGTAGTTAACTTCTGTTCAGTGGAACAAATCGCTTGGGTCATTGTATTTACCGTCGAAAAGCATTCTTTGCAAACATATACTTGCTTCGAATATTTCGTAAACTGGTTAGTTTAACGCGGAAGACCGACTGTTTTTTGGAAGCCAAATTCTTTTTAATGGTGATAATTTTACAAAATATCGCCGCAATTTTCATTATTTCAGAAACCAAGAATGATCAAGTTTGTCCACACCGTAAATCATGAGATGATGAGGCAAGAACCCAATCTCTTCATATATGTGATTTCACACATTAATTTTCTGCCAGCTAACAAATTTACGTAAAATAAAGTTTCCAACTGTTATTTTAGTACTTACCTTGCGGCAAAACATTCATGCAAAGTACGCTCTATATATCGGCTGTTAGTGTTACTAGCTTTTTACTATTTATTGGTTCGTGTTTAGAAATGTGAGTGTACTACTGATCGTGGTCAGCACATATTAAGATAGCAAGGTATGGCTACGAGAAACTTCCGAGCGAGAAACGCGGTTGGGGTTTTTGGGCGGTTACGGTTTTATATTGGTTCGTCTATTATTGAAATTAAGTTGTTTAAATGAAGGCGCAGCGAAGTAAGGGAAAAGTTGATCAAAAGCGTAATGTTTAGTCGCGTGCCAACAAAATTCTATCCACCCTGTCTCTGTTCATGTTTATTGTTCTTTGTCAGGTATCTACATGGTCAGATCTATATCGACGACCGTCCGGCTTCTTCATTTATATTGTAATCCGTTCGAATCAATGCATCGACGCACAATGCTCCACTGATCCATGATTCAATTTGCGCGGTTTGATCTTTCATGGTATACAGTATGCTTTCGGAACGTAACGTCACACTTAATTACAACGTTAGCGCGGCTAACTGGTAAGCATCAGGTGTCCCGTCGCTGTTCATATCGTGTATCATTGAACAGCAGTGTAGATGTGTGTTCTATGTATACACAATCATTTTGGATAACCTGCTGCATTTGCTATGGAATATACCATCAAATCACTCACATAATTCGAGTCAGGGGCATGAAACCGATTTACCTCAAAGATTGATCTAAATCTATGGCTTATCCCCAAAAGCCAGAAGCTATCTACCAATTTTACGTCCTAGCCTTGGTGGCTATAGCAGTGTACAACTAAACAAAGTGATATACACAAATTCGTTGCAAGCCATAAATGACTTCGGAAGCCGTGGCTAAGTAATTTATTTATTAATATGATCTGAATAAAACAGTGATAAAGCGCGCATTACAGAGTCAACAAAAGTGGCGTTTATAGATAGAGCCGTACTTTTTCTTCTCTTTTTAGTAAACTAATAGAAAAGTCTTTCTGGCACTTTTTGTGAGCCCGACTCAATACGTCTTATTGTCGCTAACATTTTAGCTTTGTCATTCTGGATGCTGTAAGGGTCGGTTTGAATGCTTTGTTGTACTTAATTAAAATCAGTTGAGATCGTGGGAAACTTCGTCCTCGAGAGCGAGAAGACTATTTCTGAAGAGTTCCAAGCTCGATGTCCGATTTCCGTATATCCATCTTGCGGGAAAGGACAACTGTGCGTTTTTCAAAATTCAGCTGCAGTAAAGCCTCGACTAATAAGCCTTTTATTTGCAAAGCCGAAGCAGCTTCCATTCTATGTTTAAGTATTCCTGTTACGCGGTTACTAAAAACCCATTACTTCTGATAAATTATCTGCAACTTGTCATTCACTTGTTGTTATCAGACGTAATCACCATGGTCAACTGCATGTTACTTTAACTAGCTAATTCTCGTACATTGCTTGTGTTGATATGCCCTCGTTCGGTACGACATGTACACGTTCCTCTTCTGTGAGCTCTGAAATACATTTCAAATCTGATGGCCCTAGCTCATAGAATCCACCGTAGAAATTTCTACAATTCGAGGTATCGAGTTGGAAATAGATGAAACGATAGAACAATGATTGTAAAGAATGACTAATAAAAAGGGTTTTTTACAAGGGCAATACGATCTCCTGTGTCCACTCATCCTTCTTCGTCACCCTATTACGAAAGGTCTTCATCTTTGTATGCTTTCAAACGTCCGGGAAATGAAACTAACACCGAATGGTGCCGAGGGGCGGGACAGAAGGTAGTCTGGCGTTTGGCAGTCACGTCGCGGGCGTGGCGGAATGAGCTAACTCGTTAGCTAGCTTACTATCGATGCCGCAAAACCGACTCGTTCTACGTCCATGCGTAGTCCGTTCTACCCTGGTCACGCAGTTAGAACTTCTCTTCAAAGATTGTTTTGCACCGGGAAGGCCACTACTCCCTCGTTTCCGCTCTCCACAGGTCAGGCTGAGCATAACGTGTCCGCTCCTGCTATTGCTATCCGCCTGCAGTATTTGGTAGCACTATAGGGAGTGCCACGGCGCTTCGGTACCTACCGCAGTATAAGCCGAGTTAGTAGCCATATTGTGGGCACTCACGTCTGCAGGCTCATTCCAACCGGTCCTTTCATTGAGGTACGGCTATGCTCCTCTACGTGTTGCTTTACGTGCTGTGTTCTGGATCACAAAAGACATCCGTCCTTCCAACCTTCGCGAGCATTTTCACGAAGGGCAAATTTCCGTCAAGACGGGCACCGGTTGAAGCAGGATTTCTTTATCACGTTTTTCGATTTCGCGGAGCTTAGCTAGGAACTCTCAGCATGACCGCACGATAAGCGCCGACATTATTGGCAAGGTTTCATAAGTGTCGATTTAATGAGTGTAAATCGTAAAGTGGTTCTCTGCTTCTGTCAGAGGTTGAAAGCTTCAAGAAAAATTTTATTGCAATCTTTAGACGCTTATTAAACGAGACACAGTTCATATGGTTAGCCGTTTCGCAAGGACGCCTCAAAAGCTTTTTGCCTAGTAAATAGATGGATAGATATTACAGAGTAGGATACAATAAACACAGTGAATACTGCACCGTTTGTCGAAACGACTGGCGTTGTGAGCAGAAACGTGATTGTTACCGAAAAAAGTTGTAGAGAGGCTACATCTGAAAGATGAATCTAACGGATTGTTAAAAGACTATCGTCGTATCGAAAAACACCTTTCAATTAATCAGGGTTCCGGAATCCCCCGATCGCCAGATTTGAGTGGAAAACAACTATTAAAACCATCTTTGTTTTCTGGTAAGTGGATCTGGCAAGCAAGTAATTAGACACAAGGACTTGGCCTGGAACTGAACGTCTATTGGATGCTGGCGTTTAACATATGATCACACACATTAAACATTATATACATAATTAAGTTACTAACTACAGTCACAAGTATGGGGTAAACGCTACTCACTTGTAACTATGCTATAACGCATATTCTAGCTCCGTTTTTGAGGTGAAAGAACGACTTCATACGTGAACTAACATCATAAACTGTTTGTGTTCCGGTAGTTATTTAATTTATAAAGGCTATGAAATTTCAAAATTGAGTCTGTGGTAGATAACCTGTCAAAGAATTCCCGATATAGCTGGATATTTTCTTTTTTTTTTTTTTTTGTTTTTATCTACAGCCATGTAAGAATGAGCAATTCATTAATGAAACTTCTGACTTCAAGGTGAGCCTTTCCTCGATGTTAGTGGCATGGGCTGGCAATAATAATCCCTTCATTATTAAAATATGAGACAAAATATTTATGAAATGTTTATTTAAATTTAAGTAGACGGCGTTAGAAAATCACTTAAAATATGATATGTCATTTTATTGCTCGTCAGATTCCGTGGGTTGCAGTCACCAAATATCCATTTATCAAGCTTCGTTATGGTAATTTTTGCCATTGAATGTTATTGGATATTGCTTTTTAATAAGCCGCTAAGTGTCAATCGCTTTACCAACCACGTATGCACTATGTGAGATCATTGATGCGCAATATCTACACCCAAAGTATGAGAATAAAAGTCCTTTCAATAATTTTTTAAGCAAATATTTTTTACGAGATCTAAAACCAAAAGTAGTAGCATTTTTGGCACATGTATCATCATATCAGCCTAACTTCTTGTCATTAAATTCAGCCCCACTTCGATAATCTACGCATCTATGAGAAATATGTTTCTTGTTCACATATTTTTATAAGCCAAATACAAAGCAGCTAAGCTATAGTGCATCTGCAGGGGTATAGGTCACTTGAAGGTATTGCCTATTTGTGCTAGTCAACCCATACGCGAGTGACTTTTCGCATGAAACCCACTTCTAGCAAAGCAATCTCCCGCATCGCTCCAATTCAATGGACGCCGGCAATGGGCCGGCTACAAGAATCGGCTGGGATCATCAAACCATATCTTTTTTTACCATATTCATATCGAATTTGACGTAGCATACGGCGTACTTTACATACAACTGCACACTATGTAAGTACAGCGATTCTCAATATGTAAATCGGGCTCCTCGATTGTGTGTCGAGCTTGTATATTACCTATGGTTGAAATTGCCTCACAGTGGTGATTTCTAAAATATCGTATACACACCTTCAGCATACTATAATGATATTTTCCGTACGCATTCGAAATAAATCCCGTTACTCCTCTAAACTTTGCTCTCTTCGAAAAACGACTCTAAACAGAGCGATTTGAAGTACTGCCACTTAATCGATTCGACATTTTCAAAAAATCTCGTTTTTCTTAATTCACTTAACCAATATACAATATTTTATAATCCCTAATTTTTTTTTTGAAAAAGTAGATCTTCAAAAAGTGTATGTTCGCATCAAGTCTCGATTTTTTTTTAATTTTTGAAAAAATCAATTAAAATCAAACCAGTCACGATTTATGGGAAAAACGTCGAAGAACGTCTCTTGGATCATTATTTCAAGCGCAGTGAAGCCATTTTAACCAAGGAGAATCTAATTAGAAACTAGCACGTATACAATTAGTGTTTTCTGTACGGCTGAGGCAGTAACAACGCTTGTATCACTGGCTAAGCTTTGGAGAAGTCGCGGGTCCAAAACCGGACATTTGTGCAAAGCATTTTTGACGGCGATCATTTCAGCAAATTATTTATTTGGTTGCGAGTCGCATATCTGTTGGCAAGCAATCTTCCCGGAGTAGGAGTGAGCTCAGTCCACTATAGGTACAGGCATAAATGATATGGGGGAAGAATGTAAAGTTGAATATGAAGATGACAAGAAATGCTGTCAATAATATTGCGAACGATAGCCGAGGGACACATATAAAGGTGACGAGATATGGTTTTATAGCACCGAATGGTCAATATGGTGGTGCCCGCGACGGTCTAGCGGCAACGTGTGTGCTTACTGAATGTAAGATCGTGTGAATCTTAGGCTCGACAGATTTGTTTCATGCTCTCTCTAATGCCATGACCACGTAGATCCAGAACTGAAAACTGAAACATCGTATTGCTATTCTGTAGGTAGGTAGCTGCGGACCAGTTGAACCTTACCTGCAGATTTCCTCTATCGACGATTACCGATAAAATTTCTGTGCTTGAACTTTTGCGAGACCATAAAAGCCTACGCGACAATATGTCTACTTAAAAGCAGATGGAGATCGGTTTCGAAGCTGGATGGTTGCAGTAAGAGATTTAGTCACAATGCAGGATAAATGGTAAAACACTGTTACAGTTGTTTACTCTGCAACCGTTACAACTGTTATCAAGGAAAATTGTAATTGAGGTATAAGTGATTCGCTCTCAAAGTACTTCTAGCTATAAGCATTACTTAACAAATTACTTTATAATTGCTAAAAATAATATCACTTATAAAGTTATGAATTAGTTTTATGAAACTGATACTCTATGATGGATATTCTGCTTGCAAATAAAAAGGCCATTTAACTTTAAAGGTACACATTGCTGTAACAGCCCCTGCGGTCAATAAAAAGCGCATGTACTTTCTGTTCCGCACGATTCTTTGCCCCTGTGTGACGACTGTGCAAAAACTAAGTGCATTCACATACAATGCTTATAATCGTGCTTTCAAATAAGGCTCTATTTGTGTCCTGGTTCCTACAAGGCGTCGCATTACTGCCCTCTGTCATTGCAAAGATAGCGACTTCAAGAGATTCAGCCCCTCCCAGATCTGTTGAGCAGTTTCTGCTGTTTTTAGTAGCAGATGTTGACTCTGCTAAATGTTCGTTCGTTCCTGACGAATCACGTGTTTATAAAAGAAAAACTAGGACTCACTAACATTGTCTTAGTTACACTCTTTCGTATAGCATTATTCAGAATTCTGCCATAAAGCTAAAGTCTACGGTCAGTTTGCCTGGGACGACTAGTGAAGGCAAAAGAATGTTTGTTGGGCTTGCGGGATTTTGCCCACTGTTGGCTGAACTCACTACAGGCCTGTTGAACCCTGCATCTGTTTGAGGGTATCCTGCATTTCGTTGACGAATATAAAAAAAACGAAGCTTCTTGGGCTCTTTGTGTCCTATCAAGGTCCAACGATGGTCGTCGCATTGGACAAACCACCCGTGATAACGACCGCACGATGCTGAAAAATCAGTTACAGTACACAATAAAGAGATAACATTTACGAACCTGCGCTCCCCTTAAGGATAATCGCCCGTGGGTCGGCCTGCTCTCATGAAACAACTAACAACGTTTGTTAGAGCCTGCCTTAACAAAATACGTGTCGCCTTCGGTGTGCCTATTACAACCCAAACCAACGTCGTATATTAAACAATGGAATATGGAAAATCCTAAGCAAGCTGAGACTTGAATAAACGGTTAATTATTTGGCAGTGTTTTGAGGTCGCCAACGCACATAAAGGAGAGTTACGGCCATGCCTCTGATGGACCTGTGGACATTATAGACCAGGGAATATATGCAGTTTTTGAAGAGGGCTTTGGAATAGTCTGCTTGCTAACAGATGTAAGATATGTCCACACAGAAAAACCTCACGTATTTTTTCGATCAGTAAATCTGTAGTAATCCGTAGAATCAGTAAATAAAACATCGAAAGCGTTTGGGAAAATTGAGTGACCTTTTGATCAGTTTGTTACAAGAATTCAATGTCTGTGAATAGTCTCAGGCCAAATTCAATTAATTGTTACTTCATTTAAAATTAAAATGGAGTAGGAGAGTGCCTAGTGTTGCCTTTATGCAAATGGACAGTAATTAACATGTAAACCAATGATCGTGCTGGTGGATTGGAGACAGAGAAATCGAATAGGCAGATGTCTGTTCTTCCATGGCACCCCTGAACATACCTAGGTCGAAATATCTTCATTGTTTGACTGTGAAGAGACGGTACAGGTGTAAGTCTATGAAACTGTACGTGGCTATATAATATTTCGAAGTATTTATTCGCCTTACTTTCGGCCTCGCAGCCAATATCAAGTTCAGTGTTGCTATTAAGTTAAACCTGTTTGCATCTACATCGACAATACACTCAAGTTATGTATAGGGTTCCGTTTATTATCCTAACGTATGCTGTCAAGAGCAACATCATTAGCCAAAAGCAAAACATACTAATAAATATCATGAACGTGAAGCGTTTTGGAGTCTCACGTAAATGTGACGTCTTGGGTGTATTACTGAACAATAATCATGGAAGATAGCACTCGTTGAAGTATGAAAAAATTTTATATCCTATTGGTAAAACAGTTTCTCTAAAGATCAGTCGTCAAACGTCTACTGTCAATTTTTACATGGATAATGCTTTTAACTGAAGTAATTGGTCATGTCTTTTTTAGACCAGTTCATTAATAGCAAAGCTAGCTTATTTTTGACCCTCCAAGACGGCAGTTTACCATATTTAGTAGTATATGGTGGCAATATCTTTCCATAACTAACATTATGCAGTAAAGGATTGTAGACTTTCAATATCGTCTTCTATTTGCGTCTAATGAGCTATGACATCACTTGACAGCAGCAACAAAGCCATGACAACACAGTTTTCGACATAGTACTTTTGAGATTGAACAAAAGCTCCATTTTTATTTCTAGTTAGAAAAGCCAACTGAATGGTGACCTTTGGTCCCGCCCTCTATAATATATTCAGCTCTGCACTATTTCATAAGAACTATTTTAAACAGAATGCAGTTTTATAACGATGTTTGTTTGGTCCAAGTTTAGTGGCAAAGTCAACGAACACTTTTGAGAATGCTTTCGCCCTATGGGATGCACTGAGAAACGGCGGCCAAACAATCATATTCCAAAATCAAAACATAGGAAATGACGATAACGGATTAGTTTTCCGTAGGGAGAAGGGCACCGGAAATTCAACGAAGGCACATTTCACAGACCCTCCCCTCCCAAGGCATGACTACCAACCCCGAATTTCCTTATCGAGACTTGATATTTATTATAGTTATGTACAAATAATACAAAATGTTTTGCCTTTGTCGGAGTTACTTAGTGCTTATATTTTTTGCAGGACGCTAACGTGCATACGTTTTTTTATCCTTCAATGACTGGAGCGTGACTAATTTTATCTCGACCAAATTTTATAAAGGACAATTAAACATCACAATAACATAGTCTAGTCAGGCACTTCAAACGTATTCTATTTAACAACTGCACGAAGGGTATTTGAAATGAGGCGCGGATCAATTACGCAAATAAGTTCGATTATAGTTCTGTGCATTGTAAATTAATGAATTTACAACACAAAGATCCGTAACTATTTACCAGTGTTCGGAACGTTTTTACCTTCCAGTGAAGTAGTAGATAAGTTAATCAAAGCTTTAAAATGTCTAGTCTCTAAATCATTTAATGAGACAGGACCTTCGCTGGGTCTCTTGTCTTCATCTTTCTGTCAAGGTCGTACGAGATGTCAACCTCCAGACATTTTCTTGTGGTACCTACACCTTACCAGACTAAAGTCGATCATGATGAATGGGCATACGCACACGCTATGTATTTTTGCCAGGAATTTAAGCTGACAGTATATAAGCGGTACTGTCGGATTGATTATCTTGTAGAGGCTGATCTGCTGCTGCTGACATTGCTTCCATAACTGGAACTGCCCATTGGCTTTTATGGCTAACCCGCTGGAGCGACAGTCGACCGGTAATGCCTAAGACCGAAATGAGCTGTGACTAGTCTCTTGTGTATGTCAGTCGCGGAGTGCTGCCCGTTCTCATATATATATATAGATATATATATATATATATATATATATATATATATATATGTATATGTGCTTATCTATACATGTGTCCATGTGACATGTATTTTGAATGGAGAGGAATTAATTATGTAGGTTTACATATGATGAACACAACGCGACCTGAACAGTAACGGCCAAACGAGCCCGTTTCAGGCATACCCTAATATTGTACGTGCATTATTATTATTATTGCACGATATCAACCTCTGTTAAGCGTTCAGTAAGTTTGTTGTTTTCTAACAGAAGAATTAATTTGGGCAGCGTGAGGGAGTTAGGCCGCATTGCAAAGTATGAATTTTTATGCGTTATTATCGTCGTCGTATGGGTCTACCGGAAGCAGGTAAGAATTTTCAGAGGGATAATAAGGGGCTCTGGCTCTTTTACTCTGGTCCTGACCTTATGATGTACCGCATGTATGCAGTTAAATGCAGAAGCTATTACTGTCTGGGGTTATATATCTGCTTTATTCCTACTTCGCTTATCGTTAGCAAATGAAGTTAAGAACGGTACATCTTAAGATACATTTTTATTCGTATTCGCATCTCGTATGTCTAAGTTATTCGACAGATTTTCCCAGGAGAAAACTGCATCCTTTATAGCGTTCTGCTGGCTAAAAATTTACAAATGCTTAAATACACAATGTGCTCGAGGGTCTATTTGAAAATCGTCATCTGATCACGCCAAATCGTCGCTTAAAGATGATTTCTCTTAATGACTATTTAAAGCAGAGTAAACTGGGTTATCTAGAGCATCGTTAAACTACCAGTGAAAAAGTCTTTGACTAAGCTATTACACAACCATAAGAATAGACTGTTAAGAAATTTTCGCTAGTAGATTCAATTCCGCCTTTGAACTGCAATTGTCTGCAACTTAATGCTTGTCCTGACATTTGAAATTTTTATGGATACCTGTTCATCATCAATGAGAGAGCTGAATAACTAATAACACTTGTTAGCTACGGTAGAGACCGATTGATATTTTGCGCGTCTGTAGTGAAGGCAATACAGTCGAACTGATGTTTGTACCCCAGTCCTCTGCTTGGTTCTTCACACGTATCTTGAACCTTTAAGTTAGTTAGTACCAACTAATTACTAAGTTAGGAGGAATAATTTACGATAAACGCCGACGTATTTGTATATATGTGCGTTGGCACCGGTCAGTTGAAATCCAGTACGAGACAACTCACCGATGCTAAAACGAAACACCAATCGAGAAATACACTACGATCGGATCTATTCGTATATGTATATATTTCTTTTGTCAGTTTTTTACAGCAACATATGTCTCTAGTAATGTCAAACTTGATATTATTTAGCTTTCAAATTGATGCTATTTCTTCTTAAGTGTTGCCCATGTTTACCGTTAACTTAAGTATCAACTTAGCTATAAGCTAAACATAAAATACGTGTTCTTCTGCATCTTGATGTACCCATCGGTAATTTGTATGGCCAAACAGCGAAGAGACTGTTATCTTTATCTCTGTAATGCAAATGACACGATAATATCCTTAACGAATTACAACATTCGATCTCAATGCCTCCCTGTTCAATTCTATATCATTATTTGATTAGCGCATTTATTGAGCGAGTTCGCTAGCGTTAGCTGTTGTGTCATCAGCACTGCCCTTGGGTCTCGATATTGTGCTCACTCCAAATGAACAGTCTTGTCCTAAGTAAACCGTTGTTTCGCCGTCTTACGTTCGTTCAGTTGTGCATATTATGCATCCTGGCTGCTCAAACTGTCTCAGTCTTCAATCGCTTGCTGTTGGTCCGCTGTAGTCTCATTCACCTGACAACCTGGCACTCCAGTCCTTTGCTTACCCATCGGGCTCGTCGTGCCGGTCTGTATGCGGTACCCTTTCCCGAGCAACACTCACTCTCCTTCATCCGTTGGCCAGCTTGTCAGCCAGGCAGCCGGCAGGCTCATGCTGCTTTAGGCTCTTTTCGTATATGGCTTCCCGTTTGAAGGGCGCGCTCTATTTCAGTCGATTCAACCATACTCATATTTGATCCACAGACAGCTGAACCATGTTTAACTGATTAAACGTTTAGTCGGATTGAAAGGAAGGCCCCGCAATTTTTCAACTGCAAAGTCCGTTCTTGCGACCTTCTGTAAGAACGTCACCGTCTTCCTTCTCTGGCCAGTGAGGAACCTTTTTTGCAGATCATCGTCACATGCCCATGCGGACAGATTTGGTGATCCATACAGTTCTTCAAAACATTGTCGAATCTTCCTACGTTGACATTGGTTAAGTATTTTTCTAAAAGCAGGACATCATCGGCTCGCCAAAGTCAGCACCCACTGTAGAGTACAACCGACTCTACATGTTTAACCGTATAGATACTTACTATTCCTACGTACGCAATCCGGGGAGACGTGCTTAGGGGACGCACCTCGATTGACTCATCGTCGGCCATGATATAAATAATACTCGGTAGAGACTATAAAACAACAGTTCAGGGTCTCGAGTGCGCTCGATAATCGAGCTGAATACTCATACGGGCCTTGCTCATTTGTTCCCGCTCTGACAATTCTAAATTTCACCTCTTTATCGAAAGGCTAGTACTGGCCGTCATAGTAGGAGGCACTACGAATTTCTGCTTTGGCCAACCAGGATTCGCCTCTTCTGTTTGTTCTTCTGATAAACCGGTTCCCTGTTATACTTTGAGATGAACGCGTGTGTTCGAACACTTTTCGGCTTTCGCAAATGCGGTCGATACGAAAGGGTTACGGAGCAGTTGGATGGACCCAGTGGCAGACACAGCATCTACAAATTATTAAAGTATTTTGCGCTTATTGTTTAACAGCGATGGGACAATTTCCGATCCATTAAGCGACCCAATGTGATTTTTCGCAAACTGCGAGAGAGCAAGACTAGGTAGTAGTCTTTCCAATCGTTGACTTGTGATCATAACTTCAGGTGCTACACGTTACCTCAACTAAAGGAACATTGATTGATTAATAATACGACTCGTAAAAAGCCCCATAGTGGGAGATGAAGGGAGGGAGGGGAAGTATACTGACCAAGTTCTTGAACTATAGAAATTCTTTTCCCTTATTGAAAGCCTTATACTTGTGTATCTGTAAGTGACTTATTCTAGTTAGACCGTGGAGTGCGTGACACGACCTAATTTGGGAAAACGATTTGCCCTATCAACTAAGAAGACAGATTTCTTTTGTTAGTATAATTCATGTATAACAACAGCATCAATGGCCTCAATAACGGCAGTGAAGCCTATTGATAAGCGAACTCAATCACGAAAACCATAGCGGTGTGGAAGACAGAGGGGCGGTGTGTCTTTTATTGGTAGCCAGTCTACAGTCACAGCGGTGTTTGAGAGCACATCGCAGAGCTCACGAAGTATCAAGAGCTGAAAAAGACAGGTGTTCGGTGGATCACTATGAATTTTGTGGTTTGTCCGTGTCCATGCCTCAGATCTGTCGCTATGTTGGAGTTGCGGAAAAGCCTCCAGAGGTCTGCATCCCGCTCACCCCCGGAAACGCTCTAAAAGTTTATTCTCATATACCCGACTTCGTCGTACCCGATCGCGGCGGTAGTCACGCGAAATTTCATTGTGAATAACTAACCGGAGGTACTGGAAGAAGATTCACGGGTTCCTCCCTGCTGTCCCTTGGACGCGCTCTGCAATAAACTCGCCATAATGTATCGCATATTGAGGAATTTCAGATTTCGTCGGAAATGCCCTAGCCGCCATCAACCGAGCGTTAGTCAAGGGTGTCAACGTGAAGACCGCAGCTATTTCTGGTATCTCCGAAATGTTTTAGAGTTGAGGTCGCTTTGGTGTTACGGCGAAAAAAAAGGTGACATCGGAGTTACTGTGCTAAACAATGTCGTATTTTTTGCAAACACATCGACATATTCTGTCATTCCAGGCTCAGATTTTATGAGGCTTTGCTATTGGATTTTGGTCTGCAAGGGATAGCGCCTGCCGGATTGAAAGGCAGCATTCGCACAGAGAATCATATGACTTATGTTAGTGCTCATAATTGTAGAAATAATGATACAATCTACAGTAAAATGTAGAAGGTGCCATGCACAAATACTTACTGGGATAGATTTCTGCAGCGGCATAATTAAGGTCGTTTGAGTAAACCTCAGACACCTCCCAGAACAAATATTCAGGGCGTAATCTACCATGAATTCTTTAACGTTCCTGCGAGTTTCAAAACATCGATGTAGCTCAGCCGATGTAATTTGTCTATGCATTGAGTATACCGTGTATTTACGTATAGTCAAGCAGCGGATACTTCATTGCTTCAATAAATAAGAATTTGGCCATAAGGGTTTTTGCTGAACATCGATATATATTTTAGATTTTAATTGTCGTTTAGATTATTCAGTGTAATCCGGTTGACCCGTATCGTTACTGTTCCGTACTGGTGAAGTTATTCGTTGTACGTTGAATGAGTTCGATTGTATTTACCTCACTGCTAGGCCTATCAATTCGTCCGAGTTTAAATATGGGCGTCGTCATCGAAGTGTTAGGATGTGTTAGCATGGCTTATTGTATGAATTTAGTAAAACATAACGCCGAAGGATGTTTTCGGACGTCGGCGGATCACGCTTACGATGCAAACAATTTGACTAAAATACAATGTCGTTGAAAGTTGTGGCAAGAGCCCTCAGACATAAGAGTTCTGATAATGCCCTGTAACAATAATCCTGTTTTCTATTAATGTATCTTAGGGCGAAAGGTTTCTGTAAGGCGCATCTAGTAAAACTTACGATGCAAGCGCACAGCGTAACTTCTGGTAGCCTTCTACGCTCTGATAGAGTATAATAACAGGGACTATTAAATGCTTCTATAGGTCACAGACTCCAAAAGTGTGGCACATTTTCTTCTGGCTAGATGCAAGTCATCCGCATGATTATCATTTCGAATTTTTAGCGGATGATTTGTACCTGGGTCATCAATTGTTACATTGTATTATACCCCTACGTTACGTATATGTACTCTGACAGCTACCTGTACCAACTTTATTTGCTTTGATGGCCCGCAGCATTATGTTCTCCTCGTGTTGCCTTGTCCTTGTTGCCAAAAGGAATGACCTAGGAGCGCGCCGCTGACTTTGCGATTGAACTCCGCGAAATGCCGCGACCGTGTATTGGTGTTAGATCTGATGTGGCTTAGGCAAGGCTCATTCAGCTGGGATTGTTAGCGGGTTTCCCTAAAGTCTCGCTTATTTTTCCGTTATAATGATGGGCTGATGGTCATTCTTATGGCGTATTACAATTAAATTGTTGATGCGATCAAGCTCTTATTTCGTCATACTATTTCGTGCTTAATCGGTCGTCAGGTGGCGCCACCTTTCTCAATATACTTAATGGATCCGCGACGTTTATGCGCTGGTACTGCCTCTCTCTAAGCACCTCTAAGTAATGGTACGAATAGAATTTCGCAAAGTTGTTGAAAGATTTTTCGAACATTTTTCGAAGATACACATAACTTTTAACATATTTAGATAATTTAGCGCTCACGATAAGCGGACTTTTCTACCCCGAAGACGTCGAATATTTTTAATTTCTTGCGTTTTAAGAAATGCAAGCTAGCGTAATCTATAGAAGAATCAGCTTACTAGACCTAGCTATAACCTAACCATTTATCAGGTATAGCGACTTGAAAACTGACACTGTTAATAGTTCCTTATTAGTTCATTATGCGAACATGAGGGAAGCTCCATTACGGGCACAGTGACCCGTGAAAAAAAGGTATTTTGAGATATAAAAAAGCTAGATTTGCTAAAACAAACCAGATGACGCCTTTTTTCGACCTGGTAAGTCTCGTATATCTAGAGGCCCTTCACGAGTCTGCGTTTTTGTCTCGGCGCCAACAAATACGTCGACACGAAAGGCCATAGTTGAGCCTCAGTGGGCGTGGTACAGCATGGTGTGCCGCCCATTTGGTCGCCTACTGCGTAAAGGAAAATTCCTGACTTGAATTTTCTGTCCCGGTTCAAGCTAAGCTTGTCCGCAATCCCGTGCTGTTAATGCACCTTTGTTTGAAACAGATTTTTCATAGCCGGTAGCCACAAATAAACAGCCAGATCATTAAAATTAGCTAACGGTTGACGATTGTTTTCCCGCTCGTTTTTTCCTGGCCTTTAGGTAGGCGGGTAAACAGTACGTTTCTCTGACCCTAGCTAGCAATGGTTTCTATAAAGGCAACTTCAGAGATGGAACAAACAATATATATATACTTGAATACATGGCGCCTTGAGCGCGTTGACAATACGGGCAGGTAAAAAATCTAATATATAATGAACGAATTTATACGATATTGCTCGTGAAAGTGATTTGGAGCTAAAAAATTGGCGAGATTAGTAGCTTCTTACAAAGCACTTAGTCTTCCTAGGTTATCCAGCTATCCGACGACGTGAAAGTTCAAACATAGAGGCTGCTTGGTCTCTCTCTCTCTCTCTCGCTCTCTCTAACTGTAAATATGTTATTGAACCAAACCAAATCACCCAAATAGAATAAATTTTCTATCTATTGATTAAAAAATGGTATAAGACGCTGTGCCGACACAGATTAGGTATATTCTGCTAAGGTTAACCCTAGTTAATATTATACGAAAATTTATGTTATGTCAATATTCTTGTCAAAGATTTCGCAATAGTAAATAAAGTTTTCTCACATCTCTATTATGAAGCATGCTACATAGTACAAATACGTTTTCTATTATCTATCTAAGTTAGTACTCTTCGTAACCGTCGTTGCTTTAATTTTTTCAATCTTGAAAACATTGTACAATTTTGACGTCATCTGCATGCACCTATGAAAAATTGACCTAGTGGTTTCCTCTTGTGCGTCAAAAATGTATATACAACATGAGGCCTAAACGACTATCCTACTGTAGCTAATATGGACTCACATATCAAAGGTACGCCCGTTTTTATCAAATACCTTCATCAATGGTCCATGATCATATTTGTCAAAGCCTTAAGAGGAAGTCTTCAACATTTTTTATCGTCTATATGAATGGCTCAACCTTGGCCCCGGCCAATGGCCCCACTGGCTGTGTAGCCGCTCGGTTAACAATTACTTTTACAATATAATTTTAAACAATCTTGGGAAAAATAATAGATCAAAGAAGCCATTAGCAACTAATGTCACCCAAATGCGACCGGATAATTAGCCTATAATTGTCTAAATTGGAGCTGATGTCGAGTACATGAATGACTGTGAATTTATTTAAATATCTTGACACTACATCGTAAGGTTATAGCACCATTGCCTAGAATTCCAATGATTCTTCTTCCTTTCACGCGCTTAGTGACGTATCTATTATGAAAGCGTTTTTAAGCTCGTATAAGAAAGCTTTGATGGCTTGTAAATCCTTACTATTGTGCCTGCTGTTTGCAACCAAATATATTCTGGGAATTTTGTCTAACTTACCTTGAAGTTAATTACCTACCCCGTTTGTGTGTTGTTTCACCGGTCGCCTTAATTGTGTCAAAGTTTATAAACAATGCTTATATGGCTTTTTTATTAAATGCTATAACAGGTACTTGATTTGCATGTAGCATATAGCGTGCGTACTTGATTTGTGATGCCGTCAAGAACGTTACCTATCACACACAGAATACGTTATCTTTAATGAGTGTAGGGAAGTATGTACATTTAACAAGTAAAAGTTACTAGGGTTTCCATAACTTTATAGCACGCTCAACTCATCATGGAATAAGGAGATAGGAATCGAATAAGAAAGCGGAGTGATACTATTAATAGAAAAAAGAAACGATTCCAGTGATGCAATAGTTGGTCCCGTAAATAAACTGTAAGTGGAACATATCATGTATGCGAATGAGGGATTGTTGCTCAAGCGCAAAAGGGATAACAGGTATTACTTCCAATAATAACCATACGTTATATCCGACTAAATAAGGCTTTCTGATCTGGAACAAACAGAGCGTCTCGATGCGGAAAAAAAGTAAAGCAGGAAAAAGGATTACAAAAGCTTGGAAGTTCTAAAAATCAAGCAAACGGAAGTCCTGTTGCAAGTTGACATGTGGCGGTTACACACACGCTCACAAATTAGCACACACAACACAGTAAACGATATTCGAACCTCGTCCCTAAGTTATGGGATTTCATTTTAAAACAGATCTTCGCAATATAGTTATTTTATTTATATAATATCGGCGTGAACAATAACTGAATCTCAATGGCTTGAGCGTTGCGCTTATTTCTGATCGCGCGAGCCTTCGAAGGTGGCTTCCATCTGTAAAATCATATCATGATACATATCATCCGAAAGCTGTGAAATGTCAGCACTCACGTATTTGAACTAGCTTACAAGCGACGCTTTAATCTAAGGTGATAAATGCCGATGCGATTGCATCAACGCTATCGCCGATCTAACTGTTAGACGTCTTTTATGATGAAAAGAAGCGATCGCCTGGTAGGACTCCCCGCTTTCAGCGACTGAATCAGCCCGTCAAAACAGAAGTGGCCAGACATTGATAGAGATCTCTCTGCTTCTAAATATGGTGTGGCAGCCCTAATGATTGTAACTGACTTAATAAACGTTACTACGGTGAAACTGACCCGACATCGTCATAAGAGAAATTCTCGGCTGGGCTGACATCCAGTGTCAGAAGCAATCCTGTTACAAAGGACCTATCGATAGCCAATGCTATTAACACATTATGAGTCCTGTAAAGGGCCGCATTTAATTTCAAGTTTGAAGGATGCCTTAACTAGATGAAGCAGGCATCAGTATGTCCGCCAGCTACGTTCAAAATAGTTATACGTCTAAACTGAATGTGTGCATCACTGGTTTCCCTTTGAAATTAATCCAGCCCTATGGGTCAGTATGGATTAATAGGTATTCACAGTAGGGATGTTTAAGAACAGCTTTCGAACGTCTAACTAATTTATTAGCCGCAGTCATATAGGTGATTTAAGAAAGTATTTGTTTCCATTTGTATGGTAAATATATATACCATAAATATGAAGAAACTAACAAAGGTCCTATTGTGTACTTTGACGCTTGAAGGGCCCAGAGACTATCTCGAATCTATATACCAGCGGCATCTTGGATGCGAAAACTTTTTTTAAGTTACTACATTAAAATATACGTACACCTAATGGTCTAATCGTTATGATATACAGTTATTTACTCCAGTGTGAGCAATATTCAAACGTTGTAAAGAGTCCAACGTTCTACGTGAACTCTGGCTACCATGGTCATCGGATTAGGTACGAAATTTCATAAATCCTACTTACTAACAGACAGTGCTCTGTCGCGTTGCATTTTTTGCAAGGCTTTATTCTCGCAACGCTAAAACTGGACACCACGTACTGCGGTCCTGCTGAGTTTGTTGAATGTAGCTTAGCTTCGTATTGTATGCTAATATTGCTTTGATAATTTTAGCAGTGAATATGAATTGACGACACACGCATGTTTCTCGGACCGCATCTGTTACTTGACGTCTAGTATCTCCAGTATGAAAGTAGGCCATAGAAGGCTCGTTTATAACAAAAAAAAAAAGAAGAAGAAGATGTTTTGATTGACGATCAGGCGTTTTACCTACAGGTAGATCATAATGAACCTTGTGTTTTTTGTACATGCGTGACCTTCCTATATCACGGTCTAGGTTGGCCTATACCGACCAGACAACGATCAAGGCTTATTTATATAAACAATATCTAATGGTAGATTATTATTAATATAATAATAATATAATCAGACAGCAAACCCATGTTTATATGGGAGCTCTATAAGCGTTTCTGTGGCTAGCAAGATCTGATACGAAGAGAAATATTTGTATTATTCTAAGTTGATTTTTGTATTTTTTTTATCAGCATGAATCATTTACATTTTTGCCTTTGCCAATTCGAATTACGATTAAGAAAAAATTATATATGCGTGTACATATATGAACAAGTTATTTCAAACGGAATCTGGCTGGGAAACACGAGCGTAGAAAATATAAGCACAACTCAGGCTAATATTTATATAAATATTATTATATAAATTATATTATATAAATATTATAAGCAGCATCTGCTGCGTTCGGTATTTCTTCTCATGTCTATTTAGCGCATATGCATCCTTTGAACGCCACTAGCCAATAATATCTTGACGTATACTATTTGATTCTTCAGCTGAAACCTTCAATATATTGATCACAATAACATTGGCGTCCGTATCTTCATCCGGCCGTGACGATGAGACCACAGAACCGGACAAGATCGCAAAAGCCAGATGACCTATGTCGTGAGCCGGGATGCGAAGAATTCTTTCAATACGAACAGTCTTGAGATATTAGATGACGCTTTTTCGGACGACGCAGTTCTGGCCGAGGAGGCAGAACGAGTTCGACATCTACAGTGATCGATCTCATGCTTGACGACAAGCATGAGTCGGTGAGACACTACATTGTACAGTACCCCGAACCCAGTAAGAGCAGTGCAAGCTGTCATTGCAAGCGTCGATGGCAAGAAAGGACTAAAGCGGATCATGCAAACCTGGACATTTATAGTAGTTTGTTGTTCGACAAAGAGCCGTATGACAAACTTTCATCAATGTCAGAAGATAAAATTGCTTTAGAGATGATCCAATTAACGAAACCGTTGTCGAGAACCGCTACGGCTCCTCCTATCAAGCCGACAAATAAGACAGCACAAGAAAATAGCGCCGTACGTAACTTACCGCTGGTACTAATAAACCTCGTTCTGACACCTACCACTGCTTCAGGCACAAGTAGTTTCAAAATAAATCAGCATCCTCGCAACTACTTCAACCTCGCTTCGTATTAATCGAAGTTCTGTATGTCAATACAAGAAAGATATGGCTGCAGGCGATAGCCATAAGACAATAGTAGCAATGCTTAAATAGTTTAGGCAGTATAGTTAGTGGTCATCTGCAGTAACCTATTCATTCCCATCTAGAATATTATCAAACGATTACTTCCAAGATGCTCCTTTAATGCTGCGAAATAACTTATTTGTGTTTAACTTTAACGCCGTTTATCAACGTCAGCTTCGATTCAGCAGTACGTTAAGCTACTACACGGCCGTCCTGCTCGACTCGAATATATAGAACCAGCAAATCTCCACTTTTTTAAAGGTTACTACTCAGAGTAGGGAAAGAGCAAAACGTGTGATCCACTGAAAGCGTTCTTACGATCTGACTTTCATAGCAGGGCAATGGGGAGATCAGATCAGGGTACATGGTCAACTGTAACTTCATATATAGCTCTAGATTGACCCATGCTGTGATTTTAGCGCGACGAGGAACACTTATTGTATGCTGTTGATTCAGTCAAGTGATCAGGTTGAAGAATCTATTGTTTATGTAGAGTTCAATTATAATTATTACGCATTTGATCGATACACGCACGCCAATGGCCCGATTACTCTAAGTGAACGGTGCCAATGCAGGAAAATCAACGGAAAAAGTTACCACTCGTAGGGAAAAAGACACATTACAGTAGCCAGTATCTAAATAACTGTCAAAGGAAGATAAATATCATTTTTATTTCACTGCCTTGACCATGTTGCAAAGGATAACCTAGTGCACTCAGACACAGTGTTTTCTTTTTTGATCATATTTGATACGCTGGCTTTATGGATATTCGTTTCCATAATTATATATTTTAACTGCTTTGATTACGAAGGTAGTACCACCACCATATTTTTAAAGAATCCAGTATAGTTTACATGTGTCTAAAGTATTTGCTTAATCCTATTAAGGTATGAAATAGTATATGTAAGCTCGTTGTCCGTATATTCCGTGTGTAAAAATGACGTCCATTAAGATATCCTTCTACAAGCGATCACCTGCGTCAGCTATAGCGTCGTTTTCGATATGATATTGCATACTTGCTCACTTATTAACGATAGAACTCTCTGTATGACGCATTGAAGCAATTAAACGCATGCTCCATACTGGTACTAACCAGCATAGCTTTTACTTATTATAAGACTAAAATGTTTGACAAGTAAGTAGAAAAGTGATCGTAAAATGATAGATTTTATTCAGCTGCCAACCGGTCCTAGTCTTGTTCATCTATAGCTATCAGTGAAAAAAGCACTGGATTATGGGTTACATCCAATCTCGTTGTGTGTCCTTCCTCTAGTTGTGAATTTATTATTATTAACTGTACAGCTGTATAGTACACAAGTAACGGGACGCGTCGGAAAGTAAGCACACAAACTGAAAAAAAAACGTTTCGTTTGCGGACTGATTTTAGCGTGGCACGATTACCTCAGCTCCCATCGGAATGAAGAGTCCGTTCTGGAGCTCCGACAAGAAAAAGTCTTGGAAATCTCCAAACGGGTATGTTAATCTCGAGGACAGTCCCAACCCCGTCAATCAATCGATGCTGTCCGCGCCCCAACCTCCGCCGAGGCAGGTAAGAAGATGATCATATAGCGCTGAAAACAAAACGTTTAAAACAAATTAACACAAAGGTGCTGCCCTTTTTGTAGGATGTGTTTTTCCTTTCGCTTAATTTTTCCCTCTTTGGACATCATGATTAAGCCGTTCCACCGATTCTAATAAATAGAACAAAAAGTTAAACCCCATATATTCCACAAAAGGCGGGGGTTCGGTCATTCGTACATATTGCTGTAAGTACCACGCAAAACATCTGAGAGAAACGTTTTTGAAAATTTACTTCGAAATCAGACGCGCGCATACATACGTCGGTGTTGATAGAAACACTTTCCAAGGGTTCTTATCTTTCAAGTTGTCCTCGTTTTTTACTTACCTATGAAGGAAGTGAAGATTATCTTCAAATTCTTGCAGTTTGCATCACACAGTCCACATCCGAGAAGAGACCGGAGATAGCCAATTATCGAATGTAAAGGTCGAAAGTGAGTTTTACGTTGGATGGCTGGCGACTATCTGTGTCTGTAATTATGGTTACCGATTGGAGGGGTTGTATAAAGCTGTGCACGCATACGTTTCACTATTAAACAGCTAGGAAATATACTTTTTGTCGACAGGGTCGTTAGTCTCGTTCCAATAATCAGCACTTTTCAACTTATTTGGTCCACGGAGGCCATTTTTTGGTTGACTTACAGAAAGGATCGCGCTAAACTGTTTCCAGTAGCAGTTGGCATAGGCTTTACATACAAAGAAACGTCGATTCCTACGAAGTTACTAAACCTACAAAAGTATTAATTAGCACTGAAATTAGTTAGATTGTTTTCCACATTTATTAGAGTGAACCCAAAGGGTTAACTCAGAATTACCTTACATGTATCATACGTACACTTACTTATGCAGAACTCATAATGCCAGTGAAAGTAAGTAAAGGAGTGTTGTCCCTTTTCAAAGCAGATAGACTTACTTGGAACGCTGATAACTGGTGATCATTGATGGAAATGTTTAGTAGTAATAAACTTATTGCTTGTGTAATCGATCGACTCACCGGGCATGTACTGTTCACGAATTCTGTGATAAATACTGCACTGGAATGAAGTGCTCTGTTCGGCTGAGCACCGTGTTCAGCAGTAAACAGCGACTCAAGAGTTGAAAACACACGGTGCATCCGTAGGGAACTGAAAATTCCAAATTTGGCGCCAATGGTAAGAAAGGGCGGGCAGCATTCAATGAAGCCGGCTAGCTTTTTTGAAATTTTACAACGTTAATATCACCTCGGTCGTATTAGTACCTTTATTCAAGTTACACATTTCTGTCGCGAACAGTGCCATAATGAAGCAGTAACAACGGTTATTCAGCGTCAAGCTTTCGCTCGTTTTTTGTAACGTATTTCTTAGCATCCTAATTCGTAGAATGGACAATTAAACAAGGCACCCAGTTGCGTATGCTTACCATGAAGACCGATATTTGTTGAGCAAAGCATGTCAGTTAGGAGTCGTAGTGTTAAGTGGGAACAATCTAGTCAAATTATTAAGTTGTATTGCTATCCATTTAAGAATTCGTAGTTATGCGGCTTCTAACTTCTACAGGTATACAACATACCACCTGACTAGCTGTATAATAGGCTTTTATTTTGATATAGTAAAAAAAAAGCCACGTTTACGAAACACATTTAGACGAAGACATTCCTAGCAAGCGGTGTGCCGTCCCGTCACGAAATGTGTTGTAAGAGATTTGCGGAATTTTGCCAAGACTACCATATAACGACTATTAGATTTGTCAACTCGACAACACTAAATGACCTCCATGACGGGCTATGATGCAACGTATGTCATATTTAAGAACGTGACGATCCTCTTTTAAAAAATATTGCTTGCTATACACAGTCACAAAACATTTTAATCGTTCTGGGACACTTAGACACACGCCTTGATTTGGCAACTAGGAAAAGTTTAGATCAATTCGAATTTAGGAAAAAAATTCATTTAAGATAAATTTCTTATGCAAAAAAAAATTTTTTTAAATAGCTTAGCAAGACCTCAGTGTTAGCACAAGCTTCCACGATCTTTCCACAGATAGAAGGATATCGATGTCACCAAACGTAATGTTTGAAAATAAAGTAATAAGCCATATAGTTGATAAATGTTTAGCAAAACGCGCATAAGTAGTTTATATATTTTCTTTGATACTTAGAGATAGTTGTTTTAAGTTTAAATCAAATTTATATTAGGCTGTTAGCTTAAAGTACTACACACCGGTAGTGGTAACTGTGCAGTTTGTTCCATCTTACCAACGATTGATAGGAGCTACCAGTGGTGTCAACAATTACCAACAACTACGCGACGCTCGCAGCTGCCGAACGATCTCAACTCTCAACCCAGGCCGGAATTAGCGTCGCCGCAACGGTCGCTGACATTCAACGGAAAACAGTTGAGCAGACACGACAAAAACCCAGTCGATGCCATGATAGAAAGGTGAGCATAGACTGATTATCGTACGTATAACTTACAAACCGATTTTGTAAAATTGCAGTTACTGCCATTCAGTAACGAGGTCATTGTTACGAATAATAATAATCATGGAAACTATTCAAAAGAAGCTATCTCTATTTTGGGATGTTTGACATTTATCATTTGTGTTTGATATGTAGGTATATTAATGATTATTGCGTCATTATGTAATTTTTTGTATAACTAACTTGTCAGTAAAATATTGTACGATACCGATTGAATAAAGAAAACCACTTGACTTTTAAATCGATTGTTGTAGACAAAATGTTCTTACTAAAAATAAATAATAACAGTTTCAATTATTCTATTATTGAACAACTGTATTATTTGCTATCTACACAATATTTAAAGTCAATTAGAAACAATAACGCGGTGCTTTCATAAAAAAAAATTTCACTAAAAAAAAAAAAAATTCGAAAGAGGAGAGTTTTTAGTAAAAGTCGACTTTGGACCTTGCAGCTTTTGGTGTGTTCTACAACAAACGATGTCAATAACTGTGGATTTTTTTTTTTTTTTATTAAAAATATTTGGAGCGAAATAGAAAAAAAATGACGTTCTCTGATGAACTTAGAAGCTTCGCTATCCCTGTTCGAGACGCAAACTTAAGTCAGCGTTTTGCATGGTGTACTCCATCTTTGATGTAATCTGGCTTTGGCCGTTTCAAAAGTATTCCAACCTTTTTTACATTGCAGCGTTAATGAAATAGCATGTTCTTTCTATATTTTTCGGTTCGTAAATACGGAACTTTGACGCTCGTTGTCGTTTTATTAGTTACGATCGCTCATCAGAACCAGGCAATGACTCTGAACTTTAATCTTAATAAAACAGACTCTGCTTAAAGCTAATAGGTAGGATACTTGGATTAATGCTATGTTTTACGTCCTAGGAAAGATTTTATGAATTTTAGAAATTGGAGTGTTTCAATTTTCTATTTGTGTGGTATGTGATTTCGAAACCTATTCTATACATATCTCATCGTTTGTAATATATAAAACTTTGTGACTGACATAAACAAAGGGTAAAATTTGCTTCTTTTGTTGCTCGCCCTTGTCAAGATCTTTGAAGCCGACCAATTCCCCCGTGACAATTCATATCATAATTATAATAATTAACTTTAGAGTAAAAAGTTTTTCGGGTTTTATAGATCTCACAGTATTGTTTATTGGTGTGATTTACATGGTTCTTACATACGACCGTTTCGTAGAGAGTACGGCATGTACAAAGTAGACTGCACATTCAAAGACATAATAGATATCAAGCGGACTATTCATTGTTACAAAATGATGGCCGGTCCGTGTTCAGTAAATTTAACACATGTTTGTCCGGTAGTTTCCAATTACCTATGAAGATTGTTTAGTTGTTACATCTTTCTTCAATTGAAAAATATCTGACACCCATTTCAATTAGTACATCTTTATACACTTGCTTTTAAAAGCGTTAGGCTGCCAGCTTAGTTGACCCTGATAGAGTCCTACAGGATATCTACTATTTACACTACGGTAACCATCTCCTTTATGGAGACCGTCTTACACTTCCGCTAAACCTAATTAGCCATTAAGACATGCTATCAGGACCCCAACCGGCCCTTTTTTGATGAGAAGAATCGCATGTTTCCTTCCTGATATTTGTTTGGTTGATATTCTTTTTCTACTCCCCAGAAACTAAAGTGGCTCATAACAATCGATAGAACTAAAACGTTTAGCTGCGCTCGACAACCGATGCAGGGCACTATAATCAGCCAATGCAGGACTAGGTAGCGTAATACAATGGCAATCCTATATCATTCTTGGAACGAATTGTGTTCCCAAAAAAAACATGCTGATCTGCTATTTACTTCTGTCTCTCCTTGAGCCGAGTTGAAATAGAGGGACTTCAAGTAAGGGCTCAACTTTATAAAACGGACCAAGAAAATCAAAAGGACGTATTTAGTAGGTCTGCCTATGGTGTTAATCTATTAAATTACGATATGCACGATAAACGTCACCTAAGCAGCAAAGGTTCAGTGAAGGGCGTTACGTCAAAAAGCAATGGAAACGTAAAGATGCTGTGGCACTTCGCAGTAGATAAAAAAAAAATAAAGCTTGGACGTGTATTTCCAAAACGACTTACGAGGGCCTGTGCCCTCTGTTATGGCATGCATGTGTACCGTGTATTCATTTGCATGCACAGCTACCTCTACGGATCAGCAAGTAGACACAGATCAAAAGCCAGAGTCAGTTGTTACTGATTACAAACATTTTTTCACGTCTGACAGTTTGACCATGGGAAACGTTCACATGTGAGACGTAGACGTTGGCGTGTTAGAACGTCTGAGAGACAGTGTAGTAGTCTATTTGGAAGGGAGGCAACGGCCGCTGGAGTAGCTGATTCGCTAGATAATATCTGAGGGTGGAGTTTTAGGCCCTTTGTAAGCCTTTGAAGCTGGTAGGCACCCGAGGCCCGCGGTAGGGTACAGCGACAGTAACATGGAACTACCGCACGCAGTCGAATAATTGATTCGCTTGTGTCATTTCGCCCAGATACTCATTTTCAGCATTTCTGATATATTTAATATATAAATTGTTACGTCACGGCTACGTCATCGATGCAATAACACAAGCATGCTGTCGTTATCGCAAAGATTTGGGCTTTCGTGGCACCCCCTGGCATAACCATCTCCCAGTTCTTAACGAACGTATGTGCGTGCGCGCGTGCGTTAGATTGAATGAGGACAGCACGCATGGCCTTCCTCTTTCCTCTGGCTGAGCCGCTCCATTTCCCTCTTTCTCTTTTCTTTGAATAGCCGTTCTTGGGCGATCGGCGATATCGCCCCAGTTTTTGGTGCGCGTTTGTCGAAAACGGACCTTTCGCCTATGCGGATAGACAGTAAATTTTACCGATTTACCTACAAAGTGAACGAAACACTCGCGTAAAACTAACCTTTGCCAGCTTGTAAATACAGTACTCTAAGAAACTCAGTGGTTTCGTCGTAAACCGGCAATTGAGCTATTTGCATCGGAGCGCGCTCGATACGCCGGATCATTGCAGGTCTTATCTTTAAAGGTCCTGTTTTTTTCGTGATCAACTTGTACGTAAGTTAGCAAAGGAATTACCTGCATTGAAGTTGTAGTTCGAACACAATTTCTAAAACAAAGAATACGCAGTTGATACACGCACCCCATGACACATGCTAACAGTGCTAGTATTTGTCCACTTAACAAGCTCACGAGGTCCGAACACTAATCTCAACCCGATGGTGCATGATCTTCGGTGCAGCGTTCGTGTATTTGATGAAAACGGTCGGACTATTGAAGAACATAAAAGCTTTCGAAAAAAGTGCCCAGAAATAAATGGGGTTTCCCTTAGTAAAGGCCTAGGGCGACCGGCCGCAAGGGAATCTGGATTTATCAGTCCAAAAAACAGCGGTTTACAGCAGAGTAGCCGAAATGACTCGCAAACGTCAAGTGCCAAGAAGTTACGAAGTATAGTAGGGAGTCTAAGCAAGACTGTTAACTTCAAAGTACTGAGTGCAGAGATGGATAGACTTCAGGTATGACCCGTGTGAGTTCTCTAGCCCCTAGTGTAAACAGTCGAATAATTGCCTTTATAACATTCGAGTTTGCTAACGGCAATTTAATTATCAAAAGATTGCTCGTTGCGGATAGAAAACCAAAACATGACAGCAATGTTGAAAGATAAAACTCGAGATGCCTCACTTATTATATGTATGCATCAACTATTTAAAATCAATGTACGATTGATTTTGATCAATGTACGATTGAGCAGATTGATTTTCTGTTTTGTATCACAAAGTTGACCAATACCCCACCGCCAATCGTCAGTGTCTTTATCAAGGTCGAAGACTTGGGATGACGACTGTCTAACGACTGAGATCTTCAACCTCATATTTTAAGTTTGCATTAAGTTCTTAGTGATAATAAATAGTGCTAAACGCGTACGTTGAATCTACGATAATAGCAAATATTCCATGCATCAGCAAAAAAGCCTATCAAAATCGCTGTATCGAGAGCTTGTACGATTACTCTATAGAGAACCTAATGCGTCACTCATATTGTTTCGGAAAACTTAACGAGGTATAATATTAACGCCAGCAACAATAAAAGTGAAGCCCATATTTAAACGCGTCTTATTGGCATGCGCGTATTAGATTCGAGATGTCTGTGTGGCCGGTTTCCAGTGCAGTCGTTGTACCCTGATACTATATATGCATCAGTAAGACATACAGCTCCGATGAGATCTGAATATTAATTCAGTATTGACTTCGCCACAGTCGGCCCGTCGAGCGATTATATTGTATAATACAAAAATCTATAAGGATCCGATGACAAAAACAATATCGAGTTAGACCCTTCAAACGATATATGCTAATGACGGTTCCTTTAAAGGCAGTGAATGTTTTAATGAAGGTTATCTTACATTTTCTTAGAGCTATCAGTTAAGTATTTAAGCTAATTAGGTCTATAGTACTCAGAATCTTTTCAACTGGTCACAGTATTAGATATGATTGTTATTGTAAGACCTTTGGAACAACTTTTTTTGCAGATTATTATATTTATAATAGGAATTTGGTATTAATTAGGAAAGTTCCCTGCTGAAACTTATCACTCATTGGTTCACGTCACTGAAGGTAATCGTGAGCATAAAAAAGAAGTCGTGATTTCAAACATCGCCTGATTCGGTTTCCAATAATAGTTTGATTGGGGAGCCCTAGTCCAACGATAGGGGTATTTATGAGCCCAATTTTTTAAATTCAGGTTGACTGTGCGATTCTTAAGCAGAGTATTAGTCTCAATTGGGTAGCGCTTTCTTCAGACTGACAATCTGCCGCTCACCTTTATGATAAGAACCTTCTCGATCTGGCCTTTCATACTAAAAATTTCGTTTCGCATATGGAATTTTCCGTGAGTCGTGTGCGTAGGCTGCACGAGATCGTCTTACGAACGTGACAAACTCACTTGGTCTAGCCCATTAGTTGCTCGGGGTGCGCCTGTATGTATGTCATTGTACCGGTGTCAGTATGGGTTAGGTCGCCATAGCGATTTTTGGGAAACTAAAGAAATCAGAGTTTATACCTAGGACTCTTAACGTTTTATCGTTCGGTTAACAAAGCGTTACATGACCGGAATCCGCGTCAACGAAACAAAACAGGCCGATCTGATGTGACCCACCTAAAAGCGACGTATTGCTATTCTAGGTTAACTGATTCACCTTATTCAGCAAACGAACGGACACACAAATACAGTCCGACAAAGCCCACAAGAGACAAGGACCCTCTCGGTGTGCCGGCTGCTCTAAAAATCATCCTCAAACTCCCATTAGCTGCTAAATGACTAAGAAGTTTTTACTCACTGTAACAGAGCAAGAATCAGCCTTACAGAAACAGGGTGGATCACAGATGCGGCTGTTATGGAAACGTGCTATATCGCTTTCCCGAAAAGGGTTTCGGCTTTAAAATAATACAAACAGAAAACTTACGGCCGTACCGATCGAGGTCATTCGCCGAGGCTTGCGATTTTGGAAGTTTTCAGTCTCGAACTAGAGACCGTCACTAACTGCGTGTTTTTCCACCTTCGTAAGACGGATCGACAAAACATTGTTTGTTGCTAATTCAGGGCTCGAGATTACGTGGGTCAAGTCGCTTACGAAACATGATGCAAAGACATCGAGTCAATATAACATCGTTGAAAAGGACACCGTTAAACACTGCCTACGAGGCAGCGTTTAACCGTATCCTTTCCCGCCTACGACGTATAAGAGGCCCTTCAAAATGGAAGTGCCAAAGAATCTGGTTGGCCTAAAGAATATCTGGTTATTCGAGGCAGGGTGCGACCCCATTGTATACCATAGTAGAAACAAAGTAATACGTTATTAGGCGTTTTTCGAATGGCTGTTATTCATTCGAGGGAAACTTCATTGTGACACTTACGTCGTTTACAATGATGACAAAGAACGACTAGACGATTTACAAAGTTCGTTTACTGTGCAAGTTTAGCGATTGAATCGGAATCAATCGATTGATAGTAGTACGCATCATAGAACATTTGCAACCCCTACTACTTTTGCAGCATGTCTATAGCTCAGGATGATATCTAGGTCTACGTCATTACGAAAGCTGCGCTTTAAGCTTACAACCTGCATCGATTTTGGCACGTTTGACATTCGCCTTTGAGGTACATCATTGACGCAGAGTCGTGCAGGGAAATTCTATCGTGCTAATGTACAAATATATACCTTAGGTCTGTCTTTAGCACGGAGGAACATTTCCTTATTTCGAAAACTGTATTTCTGAGTGGAGGACGTGAATGAACAATCCATTAATCGCTAATGCTGACCATTTTGTCAGCTTTCATCTGCTAAACTATACAACTATCCGTATATTATTATCATCTATAGTATATCAACGGATTGAGTTAACCTCGAGTGGAGATATTCAACTATTTAGTTTGAGTTATGCAAAATAAATGATTTTTCTTAACGTATGGTTCAATAATGTCGAAGGTCTTGGGCCTTTGCCGAGGTGATCGCGGTACCGCTAGAGGTGACGTGTACTGATCGATAGTGAACTAACCATTCAAACATAGCTAGTTCCGCTAATAATTTCCGTGATAAAATTAAGACACTTTTGCCATACTGCGGGTTACATCCGAACTTGAATAAAAGTAGTCGGTTTCTTCTGTCGCACAGTGACCAGACTTCTTGGGATCTCGATCAATCACGAACGACAAATTATTGATTTTGTCGCTTTGTTTTTCGCTTAAAACAGAAGAGATATCCCACAACCAACTAGGTATGGCTATCGGTTGAATATATTGATTATTATTGTTATCCAGTCAGTTCTTGAATTGAAATTGCCTTCTAGTTACACTATCGTCCATCAAAAAGACTCAACCTCTTAGCTAGCTAACCTTTAAAAGGTTCATGAGCATGAAATGTGACAATTGGATTAATCTCGTGTATCCTAAAAAAACATTACTGACTGCAAACAGCTTTTAATTGTACATAATTAATTTAAATGACTTGATATTATGTTGAAGAAGTCCTCCAGCCCGTGCACTGTCGAATTGTTATTTAATTCTAAGATTTGGTTATTTACTGACGTTCTTGCTTTAGGTTTCTATGCGAGGTGCCGCACCCGATACGATGTCTTTGCCTAGCCTTCGGAAGCCATTGGTGGCCCACAGAGCGACCGGTGCGATGGCCTCATCATCTGGATTGGGACCTCTTAGCCAATGGCAGCTGACCGGCGAGAATTACATTGATTCCGAGCAGCGCAAACGGCACAGGTCTGTAAGATCAGCCAACTTTCATGGTTCGTTTCATTCAAACTCCGCAACTCTCTCAGTAGGATATCTAATTTGACTGTATGATAATGTACTTAAGTTGAATCTGCGATAATGCTAAGTTAAGCGAGCTGCGACAAACGCTCGGATTGACCCAGTGATGCATTTAATTCTGGGCAACGAATGTTTCCTTTGAGTTGAGATTTCGAAAAGCCTCTACTGACAATTCCTTAGTTAGAGAAGTTCATACGAATTTTAAACGCCAATTTGACCAATTGACGCCACCTAGGCCTTTCGTTGTCCACTACATGCGCGAAATTTATAACGAATTCTGTTAAGTGATTTCTTCTTTAAGTTATATCTCTGAGTACTTATAAGCGTCCTATTATGACACATACTGGCTTGAAAAAGGATACTAAAGTTAAAACGCCAATTAATCATATACGGAGCTCCAAAATCATTATCATCGTCATCGTTACTAAGTGTATTGTTTTGATGATGTTTTGCATTTACTGAATGGAAAAATCATCCTTAAGTTAAACACGACAATCAGTCAGGTCGGAAGCATCGATCACATAAACACTGTAGGTACTATCGACTACTGCAATACGTGTCCTTAGTTGACATGCTAGTAACAATGTGATTAACTAGCTGATTGATGATGTATTAGTCTGTGGGGCATCGGTATATAGATGACGGGCAGGACAAGGTAACCTAGTGATAACTTGATGGGCGACGTATTTGCCTGCTAATCTTAGGGACACGTTGTGGAACTGGGCACACCGAGACTTCGTTTCGGGCTTAGAGCCAATCGTCTGATGGAATGATTAACGGCGGCACCGGACGTAAAATTGCGCGTTAAAATAGATTTTGAATATATAGACCCGCTACAACCAGCAGGCTTACGAATTCTATCGCTCGCATTGGCGAACTCATTCTGATTGAAAGATCGCGGCTGGCCTTCATAGCTGACCTTGGTTTTACGAACCTTCCGGCAATCATTACCTACTTGAATAAATATTCATTGACACATTGCCAAGTCGCGTCAAACGTTGACACATCCAGTACGGGGTCGTCTGGTCAGAATCAAATTGGGACTTGTTTGCGCCGGCCCTTAACAATCCAGAAGGTTACACGCGTAACGTGTTATCTCAATCGTAGGCACAGGGGTCGCCCAAGTTTCATCTGGATAAATCGAACAAGGCTAGTAGAGAAACAAACATATTTACTGTATTAATTTCTCAAGGTTTGGACGATGCTTGCCGAACAATGTATGGCATACATAGAAGTGATGTTTACGTTTATAACTATGCAGTAATGTTGATTTTTGGCATTTGCGCGGGAGGCGAGAACAGCTCATGTACGATCGCCATTTTACGCAAAGCAAATAAGTGAATCACGGTTACAAACATGTTTAGAATTTAGAGCAAAAATGTTTAGAATTCTCTAATGATACACAACGGCGGCCGCTTTATGCATCGACATTTTGGGTGATGCCATATTGTAGATATTGATTAGCAATAATCTCTGCGTCGAGAAAGGGCAGTATTTAACTTCCTTGATTTCTTCACAATACGTTGCTCTATCGTTACGTGTCTCGTGCAGGGTGACGTGCTCACGTAGCAGCTTTGCTCGGTCACAAACATAATCAATAAAGGTTGTTTTCGAATGAAGTAAAACTAATAACCGTAACAGTATGTTGCTAACTCAAAAACTGCCCACGAAGTTCCTTGGGGTTTCCACTACTACATCTAATGTGTATACTCTTACTATAAAAAATTCCGACTATCCTTTGTGAAACATCCGCATAGAACGATGGCGATCCGGTAAACTGGCAGATATGAGCGGCCAAAGGCCGCTGTGTTCGAACGACTCAGCCCCAATCTGTTCTTGTCGCAACTACTCAACGTTCGTTATTTTAGGTTTAGGCTAAGTCTGGACCATACAAGATCAGATTTTCGAGCCTTTATAAACAATACGACGGTTAAACGTATTGCGCAATATGATTACAACTCTACCGGGGATTCGTTTATGGGAACAGCTTGTACAAATGTCAACTTTGCGGAAGACATGCATATCAAACGTGCACTCAAGGTAACTGTGCATGTATGCCCATTGCGAAAGGTTCTTCTACTGGTAAGCGGTATGTTTCTTTGAATACGGATACACAACTACGAATGAATGGTGGTATATTTAACTATTAACTAACTGTTAATATGTTATTAACTATCAATTATATTAGCGCTTTCATAAACCCAAATTTTCTCTACATTATAGTACATTTGCTTGGATACATCGAAGTACGAACTTATGTGCGCAGTTACTTCTTATTACTTATCCTCTACTATTTACGCACATCGGTGCTATTTACACGATCGGTAGATCGGTGGCAATAATATGTGTTTAATAAAGTAAATCGCATCTCTGTTTTTGCGGGCTACTGGTGACTTGCGGCTACCCACCTATTTATTGATGAACTTTATAGTATCAAAGTCAACACCTTCAATTGGGACACGCCGAAGGGAAAAAATGTCAACCTTCACGGACTCTTTACAGATCCCAAAATCAAAGAAGAGAAAGTTTTTTGCACTTATGGGGAACTGTACCGGCTCACTGGTAGGCCGCTTGCTTCGGCGGACTTTCAAAGTTCCAACAGCGATGGATCAACTTTGCAGTACAATGAAATATCAGATGCTATAGTGTACAGACGACATCCTAATCTGCGTATGCAATCATGACCTACAACGCTGTTGAATGCCATAGGCTGAATCGAGCAAAAAATAACGGAAAAAAACGTGTTCGTGGCGTAGGAGTTCATTTATCTCTAGCATAAAATAAACGCGAACTACATCTTTCCAGGTTTGCTCAAAGCGAAAGTTGTTAAGGATACCTCTGTATTTAGTACAATGAAAAAACTTAAGAGCCTCTTCGGCTTGACATCTTAGAATAGAAGCCTGATCAAGAATTACGCAGATCTTATAACTACTCCTTAAATGCTGTCGCCGCATCAAAGACTTGAGCTCATTAACTGATTGCATAGGTCTTTACAGGTACGGTCGCGTACCCCAGTAGACAGCTGGTGGCTAACAGGCGCAGTGTCATTTGTTGGAAGCAGAATATATATGTACATATATATATATATTTTTTTTTTTACTGTAAATCAATAGGATTTATAGTAAAAATAATGCCAATTGTATCTATACGAGGCTACTGTTCACTGCAAATTATTTCTTTACTCAATCGAAGTGCCCTTAACCTGACTAGTTGCAGTAGAGTTTATTTAATTAAGCCTAATAGTTTCTCTTAATTGGACAAAACATTGAAAACGTCGAAGCAAAGAGTAAGGTCCTTTAATGAAGACGTTAATGATCGTAGCGTATCGTTGGTAAACTCCTGTTATGACTAGATTTGTAGATGCCGTATAGAACGAAGATATTTTGCACAACTATTTGAAATTTGTACCGCGCAATTTGTTTATTTTTTTTTATCCAGCCAGGATTAAGACCATTCAGCAGCTGCGCCCACTAACTAACTAATTCTAATACAATCGAAAAAGCAAAGTGTTGCTCTTCGTTTGGCGATACATCACACGTATTCATTGATTATTATTGTATTTTGTTAAAATACGTATATCACTCTATTGATTCAGACGATAGTCAGACCAGGAATCCATTGTCAATTTCGTCTGCCATAATTATCGGATGATTAGATTTCTATATCATGTTACGTATCTATTTGTAATTCGTTTTGAACAATGATGGTCTTTGGCGTTCCGCTCTAGTAATAATAATAGTGTGTCTTCGTTTTAGTGTTAAATTTAATCAGATATTATTTTCCGTAAATTCCCTATAACATTCGAACAGATCCCGGTTCGGACGAGCGGAAAAAATCGTCAAACTCAACTTAGAACCACGTGGCTCCTCCGATTTTGGTCTTACTAAGAACAGCTCCGAATACCGACTCAATATCAATATAGCCACACAGCTTTGTTAACTATATTCTGTGTTTGTGCAACATCGTGTGAAAACATCTAATAGTGTCCGTTGCATGAGCAGACGACACAGGCTCCTTTCGAATAAAAGATATATTTCGTTTTTTCTGTTAGTATGCGACAGTGATGGAACTTCTCTACTACTGTTCATCCCTGCAGTAGGAAAGCGGCTGGATACCTCGCATTGAATTAGATCCAGATAAGGAGAGGAACGAAAATTAGCATTAGAATATCATTTACTATTCCAACTACTGCAACGATTCTCTTTGCTCTGTTTTTAGACAACGAATTCGATCCCCATGGCCGAACTTGACTAACTTGCCGAACTTGAACATACTCTATTAAGAAATGTTCAAACGCAAGATCGCATCGACCTATACCTGTCTTACACGATTATAATGACGGCCCCTAGGGACCTATTCGTGTTCAGAGTGCTACTGTGTTTGTACCTGAGTTTCTATATGTAAGTATTGCAGGGTTGTCGAGAGGGGAATGGGGTTTGTTGATTTCAAAGAAGCTTCAGCGCGATGAAAAGATTACTATTTTATATCGGTCGTCTCCGGTCATTCAAAACCCAATAGGCGTCGGGAACTGCGAAAATCTCGTGTGAGAGACTCCCTTTGCCAGAATATGTATGACTAGGCGGTGCCGTGTGAGCAATTCGCTCCGAAAAATTGGATAATGTATGTACAATGTAAGTATGTCAGATGCCATTTAGCCGAATGGAAAGGCTGAAGTTGTCCATGTTTGCGTGCGATAATAAACACTACACTCTACGTATGAGGTTAACAATCATAAAATATATACTGTCTACAGGAATTCTTATAGGATCACAATGACATTCCCTTCACAACCTCATAGTTCCCAGGACTTACCCTGAATGAGTATTCGTTCGTAGTGCTACTATGAACAGCTAGTACATATGAATTATATAAGTTCTCAAAAATCTACTGAAGTTCATTCTATTAGGTCGCTAAGCAAGTTAGATATTTACTAATTATTACACCTATTATTTCCATGTAACAGAATCAGATATATCTAGTGCTCGCGTAGCTAACTAAGAAACCCTTTATTTACATGCTTTAACGTCGTTTAGGTAGCATTTTCTCTATTCCATCTTATATTCTACATACGATCGTACCTGTGAAGTCAATAGAATATTATATCATATATTTACTATGTTTAAAAAATGGTCCGTGCGTATTATAAATGGTGAGCAGAGTGAATGACAACACATTGAGGAAAACACGGCCATATTATAGAATAAGTGCAAACAGCGTATCCAAGCTTTCTCGCATCTGTTATTACTTTTTTTTTTATAACAGAGCTGCACTGGCACCTCGCCGTAACGAGGACCATTTCGTGAGTTCTTCATCAAAGGAGAACCGCCGTGTGATGTATTCATGCGGCCCACTTGGGGGAACCTGGGAGACCACACACTCGGGTCATACCTCACCAGACTCTCCGGGCTCCGTTGCATCTTCATCTCCGAATTCTCTCGCCTCGTCTTCGATGGCGGACGTTGAGAAACCGCTCCGAAAGCCACGCGAGGAAAGATCGACAGTGTTCGACAGGTACAAACGTCATTCTCACAAATAAAAGCTGACGAATGGAATAAACTAAATGTACATCTCTACGTACAGATACATTCGAGTTGTTTTTCTAGATTCCAAATTTGCCCACATTTTCCCATCGCTCCTGCTCCAATGAATCGGAACGTTTGTTGACTTATGTCATTTTTCCCATTTCAGAACGGTGCGGATCCCGCGCAAGAAGCTCGTCTTGGACGGACCCCTACATGCCACCTCGTACGCGCATTGGAATTCACAGGTGTTCCCTCCACCTCCCGGCAATGCTACGAACGGGTCCTCTGACTGACTCAGCAGCCGCTTCGCCGCTGAAGTCCGCCGCCCTCAACGGCCACTCCACATATGCGCTGCAAAACCTTCGATGGCAAAAACATTCCGTATCGAAGTTAAAGTTAGACATGAAGACACTGCTGCTTTATATGAAAGGCGTAACGGCCACGCTGATAAATTGAGTTACGTATTTGACGTACTTTACGCAAGGGTGCCAGTGTTGAACTAAGCAAAATGGCAGTAACAGCGCGATTAGAAAGAGGAGCATTCAAATATCGAGTCTGAACTACTATTTGAACTAGACTGCTTCTAGTGTTTCTTGAGAAAGCTTATACAATTTCAAGAACGAGCTTGTTTGCTGGTAGAGAAAATGGCAGATTAGATTCGGTGGATCAGCTTATTACAGCCAAATATATTATATACAACGATTTAAAACAACTACGCTCTTTAAAGCTATTCTTAAGACATCAACATGCTGACAGGTTAACTAATTTACTTCGGTCAAAAATGTCAATGTGCCATTAGTGTCTGTACAACGGAAGCAAGCTAAACGAACTGCAGTAAATTTTGCATAAAGTAGAAGTAAAACTCCAGAGGGTCATTGTGATAGGCGAAATCGTATGCTAATACGTCTATATGAGGGACTGATGCCTAGCCGTCTATCTAGTCCCCTGTAAATATACAACTGTGCAGCCTGTTTCAGTATAGGCTAATCCGTATGATTGGCATTGATTCTACTTACTGCTGAAAATAGGGCAATCAGTATTATTCACTCGGCCTAGGAATCGTTTTCACAGTAATCTGATGTACGACCGTCCTGGACAAGCATGACCCAGTCCTAGTGGACTTCGGTGCGTGATTACTTAGACATAAGAAAACGACTTTGTTCAACCTATCTTCTTGGATTCCGAAACGTAAATGTGGCTGCCTATGAACTCCATAAGATGTTACTGTCATCAACTCTACTGTTCTAGATCAATACCATGTCAGTGCGTTCCCAGCAAGAAGCTTGTTATCTTACACACATTATTACCATATACCCTTACGCTAGCACCACTATAGTTAGGGATCCTTCAATGTATGTTATTGGGCGATTAAAAAAAAGGATGATGTAACTATCACAGACGTCTTCCCTTTGAACTGAAGATATTCTGTCGATGGTTTTTGTTAGATTCCCCACAGATTGACTACGACCGTTGGCGTTCTGAAGTACATCAATAGAAAATCAGTTGAATTCGTGCTGATAAAAGATGGTAGAAAACGCTAATGATCGGTCTTCTGAACCGGAAGTTTTGCTGAAAGCGGGTCGGATGACAATGGGAACTCTACTCTCTTCTGCCCCCGCATGCAGAAGATGGGTCTGATGTTGACCACTTGTTCATGAGGCTACTAACAGTAAATAAGCTTGATTCTGTTTGGCAGAACCCGATCGTGCAGGCCAGTTCAGCTCGATGCATGGCATCCATCTTTTGAAGACCTTCTTCTAAACGTTTATGATCAGTTTCACTATAGTTCTATTGTACGATGATTCAATCACCCTATCTATATCTAGGCAAAGTGACGACGAACGCTGTACAAATAGGTTGCACCTTTGTCGCCACTAGGTATTTAGAGAATTATATGAAACAGGCAGACGCTAAACACTGTACTATATGTAAATATGCTAGAAGAATTACCCTGTATACTATTGATAACAACAATAATAAATGCTAGTGCTTCGCAGGCGGCTCAGTATAGCAATTGTGTTTGTCTTTGGAAATAATTTATAGAGAACTTATGGAAGCACTAAAGTACTGCTCGTTTAGCAAGCGAGAATTGTTTGATTACTTTTTTTTTTTTTAACCTAAAAGCTTTGTACCTGACCTAGCTACGAACCGATTGCTTACATCAATTACCTGCTAGTCGGAGATCCAGCACCCAGGCATAGCATTTTATAAAGCAGCATAATTCATGATAATGGATAATTTGATAACCTGTTGATAAATTGACTCGTTGGCTATGATTTGACAGTTTTGACGTTAGTCACAGAACTGCACGACTACTTATTACCACTACGATGCAGATAACCTGAATACCTTTACGGTCTGTGTGTCAGTCTATACTATGTACTGCTCTCGCATTAAGTCTAACGTATCCGTTGAAGCTAAGCATTGACTAACTTTTCAGACCTGATCGTATCCGGATACAGCTTTTTAAACGTGTTTTTTTTTGCGCGCCCTGCTTGTCGTTCGCGTTATTTTTACATTCTCTCGCCGTCTCTTCGTCGTCCTGAATGTGATTGCTGGATCCAATCGAGTGACTCAGCTTCCATTTCGTGCCGTGCTCAAATGGAGCCTACGTACGTTGTGATTTAGCCTATGCTCGTATCTTTTGTTGAGTCGATGTTTAGTCGCCGCGACATCTTTCCATCACATTGCCCTTTTTCGTCAAAAACGCTGAATTCAAGAGCTGTCTTCTCAGGTGTTCAGAAGACTCATTTTGCCTCGGAAAAGGATAGAGCCTGACGAGGGTTCTACTGGGCCTGTGGGCATTTGGCAAAGTTCGAAGGGACTTCGTACCAGCCTTGTGAGCTGTTCGTTCTAGCGACTGAGTCCATAGAGAAAATATTTTTTACCTTTACAAAGACAGCCGAAAAGTTTCCAACTTTTTATGTCACCCACTTCTTATTCCATAATATGTGCATAGTACGCGGTGTAACGATAAACTAATAAGTAGGTAACATTGTTGATCCTTGTACGGCATAGTAATATTTTCAGTGGTAGATGAACGATACTGTTGCAAAAGCACATTAAACAGTAATTTGTATCTTTTGTTTACATTTTTCACAAGAACGGTGCACATTTGTGGGACCTGATTTTCAACTGTCAATAGTTCTACGAAGCTGAATTTATTTACTGCGAATCGTCATGCTTCCAGATAGCAGAGCACCGACACCAGCTCTTACACTGATTTGTTGGCATACCTCCGATTAAGAAACCAGCAGCCTTTCTTTCGAAGCTCGCCTTATACTACACAACATATGGGATGGTAAACATTTTCAGTGATGTTGCCAGTAGTAATCATTATAGTGCACACCTACAAAGCGGTACTTGGAATATATATATATAATAGCATAACGATTTACAGTTACTTTTTCGTGATGACCCTTAAGACATTATTCTGCACACACTGCCAGTGCAACCTGCGTACTCATATTCGATCTCAGCCGGCACAGTCGATTCAATACAATCTATTTTAGCTAAATATCATCGGTGTTTTATGGAGGTAATAAGAGGTTAATTTGTTAGGCTTAAAGTTAAACAGGTCGTTTTAATTAGACCAGAACTGAACTTTCATTTGTTCCGTGAACCGTTGTTTCTCGCTAACCTACACCGATTTCATTGGAAGATCATTTTCAAAAGTTTTTTTTTTTCTTGAACGAAGATGTACATGCGTATAGATGTGTTTCCAGCATTTTCATTTAGGCCATTTTGGGACCGCAAGACCTGACGGCAATGTGTTTTCCAGTTAACATTTACGTATGACAATTATAGCACACTTTTGTCTCTTTTAAACGTAAAACAGAAGATTAAGTAATATGTAATTCCGACCACCCGAATTTTCATGCAGACATCATCTTTTACGAAGACTTATTTTATTTGTTAATTCTAAAGCAGGTCTAATGACTTAGACGAAACACTTACAGTTGAATTGATAAAAGCGGCTAGCGTACGTAAAGGCACCTTTTGCTTCAGCTTCATCGAATTTATTGTACTACACCGAAAATATAATCCTGCGTAAGTGAACGCAATTATAGGCGACCACACTGCAACAAGCATTCGTATTACCGATCGTCATGATAAGTTTAATTGCGTACTTCCTCAATTTACCAGCCATCTTCCACTTATTCTCAGTTAAGATTAATAATATACAAGTTCAATTGTCCCTTCCCGCCACAGTTTCGTCTCACTGCCATAAGATGGCGGCTGTCTGCTCTGCTCGTCGACAGTTCGCAGGCTAGCTGGCTTTCGGCTGCGAAGCAACGAATGAACGAACCCCTGCATCTCGGTGTCGTCAGCCGTTCCTTCTAATGTTGATGTTTCATTACGGCTTCTGCTGATGGATGGTGCGGCGGCAGAGCAAAACACCGACGACAAATAGTCAGAAGCTCAGCCGACCAGCCGCCCATGGACCTCGCCTGTTTTCCGCCAGCTAGTTCCTGCTGGCAACACTTCAATATGAATCGTAAATAGAATAATGTTTGTAATAACGTGTTGCGTACTAAGGCTTTGAGCATGTTCAAGTAATCAGCTGGTGCCATTGTTGTTTCTTGTTAGCAGAGTTGTGGGCAGGAGTGGCTGGAGAACGGATACTCAAAGGAGACCTGCGCCTGTTCACAATGCTTCTATCCTAGTAGTTCGTAAAGAAAAAGAGTAAGTAACTTCAAGATAACCGGAGTAACTAGCCTGTAAAGATCGAAATAAAGTAAAAACGATTTTGGTGACCAATATGAAGCGACGACCTAGATAGCGTTTGTTCCATGTGAAGATCACACTTCCGCTGTCCTCATGGTATTCGGCTGCAACGGTTTCTTGTTGCAAGAAACCGTTGCAGCAGTAGCAGCGTCATGAATTACCTGCTTGTGCTCTTGCCGTCAGTGATGACGATTCCGCATCGTTGGTATCGTTGGTGCTAGTGAAAAGCAAGCACTCCTGCCTGTGGCGGCCCTGAGATATTGTTTCGGTTTGCGACAACGACAGGAATTCACGATATGGATCCGAGGAAATACCACTTTTGTGGCCTGTGTTAACGAGCTACTAGTGCTACTGCCAGTGCTGTCAGAACAGAACGCGCGATATCAACAAGAATAGAAAGAGGTTGGGCTCACCTCGAAAAAAGGATTTATCCAGTCTCCACTTCGTAGAGCTACGCTAATGAATGGAGTGTGAGAGGCTTAGCAGGCACGGTCAACGGTAACATTTGCAGCGCGGCAGGCGGCGCTCGACGTTACAAAACAGCAGATTAAGTGGTAGCACTTTACGAAGAGTGAGGCGAAACGTCAAATAGCCAGAGGCGGCGTCCCTTCGGCGCCGGCCTCTGTCACCCAGCGGCTGCCAGCCATTAAGCTCATAAGCGAAGCAACTGAACAAATGAAAAAAAGATGGGACACAGGGCTGCCGTCCACCACGGCACTGCAGTAGACGACTTGCCAATCGGCCGGTTAGTCAGCCAATGCCTCCGCGGTAAGCCAAGAGTGCCTCCACTTTACTTGCACTCTTAGGTAGCGGAGGCGATAGCCGAGCTTCGATCGGCACGTGGTAAGATCATCAGTTCTGGTATGGCAGTGCAGCCGGCCAGAGAGTCAGCCAGCCAGCGAGCACCGGACGATATTACCACTGGCGGCAGCAGGGAAGACAAACGCAACGGCGATGTCGAGGCCAACGACGGTTGAATCGGCAACACGACGTTAACGAGTGACTCACGTTTATCGCCTGGTCGATAGGTACAGCGTGTTATTACTATTGTCATCATTATGATTATTGTGAAAGTAACGTTTGTAATCATAGTAGGAGTTCCGCTAACAGTCGTCCTTTAGCAGTTTACTTACATCTGGTACGAGCTGCCGAGTTGAACGTGCCGCTAGTGTTTCTTAAACGGCGTGCCAACGACCAACAATAACTTGTGCGTGTATTTCCGTGTCTGTTATGTATCGCTTATGATTTAGATGTGACTATATGCGTAGGCGCATAGGCGGGTATATGAATACAAGTAACGTTGTGACTGGTGAATCTCAACGCTGTTTCTTCACGTGACGATGACACGTTTGCCGTCTGCTGTAATCCATTCACCAGAAGTTGCCAATAGCTCAACAGCGATCATTAGAAATTGTCGCTTAACAACCGGCCTTCGCACGTTTACTGGTACCAGCAGAAGCTTTCACATCGATTTCATAGCGGCAACATCGCTGGCTTTTTCCACAACGTTTAGCGGCGTGGTCACAACAACGCCAATACGACAATGAAGGATGAAGCCACTGATAATGATTACGGTGATTATGGCTGTCGAAGTAATGTTTTCTTTTTGGAGCCCACAGATTTCTAAATAGGCCGCGTCACCACTGTCAGCCAACTGCCCTCAGCTTATACTGTGCTATAGTAGGAAACAATCGAGCACGGACGCAAAGCGAGGACAACTACTAACCCTCGGCTAAAGTGGAGAGAAGATGATTTCGAGGGTTTTCACAGTACCAGATTGGGCTAGAAGATCGAGGCGGCGGCGGCGGCTACGAAGCAATTGGTTATTGGCAAATCGTAGAGTTCGATCAAATTTACTGCGGAATATTATCGATCGACAGTGCTCCATAAGCCGAGCTCCATCGGTCAGAAAATATCATTGCAAAGACAGGAGTGAGTTCGTACGGTGCCAACAATCGCTGGGTGTTACCAACGTCGCGTGGCAGTGTACAGTATGGGCTGTCGTGAATCAACTCAGCAAAAGCACGAGTGGACAGATGATTCCGCTCATGAGCGTGGTCTGCCAATACAATGAGTGGTGACAGCAGTGTCAATGCGATTCTGCCACCGTCCCATCAACTGTTTTTGTTATTAGTGAACTGTGGGCAAGCACCAAGGATAAATGTATGCAGGTCGTAAAGAAACACGACCATCTGCTGCTCAGCTAATGAAAAGTGGGATTTCCAACCTTTCTATACTACGCCCTAATTTTGGCTGAGAACGCAACAAAGCTATTGACTGATACGCTTCCTTGCACGTGAACAGCTGAAGAAAACCTACAAGTAGTTAGTTAGTTAGTTAATTCTTATATTAGTGTGAGACTGGCAAACAAAGAATACCCTAGACATTAATTCTGCAAGGTTCCGTCGACTGGAGCGCAAATCGGAAAACGATAAAAACAGCAATCATGCTGTTTTTGTATAACTGTAATTGCGTACACGAATGTCTGCTGACGTGTATTTCCAGCAGATCATTTGTTGAGTTCCCGTTAACTTTACACAGTATTAAAAAAAAAAAAAAAATGACTATATTTCCTACCTCGAGATTATCTTGACTTCAAGGGTTTTGCTACATGTATCATAGTAAAGGATCGAAAAAGCTAGAACGGATTACGAAATTATTCCGCATCACACCTTTCGGCAGCAAACAATCAACGACTTTAAATTCATCTGATAAGACGAATTCACAGTCGTGATCTTGGAAACAAGAAAAGTTATGGTGCTTTCCACCAGGGTTGACCGTGGTATGTCCAGTTTGCTCGGTGCTATGACCATGCGTCTGATTATATCCGTTCGGATCTATGTCTTGACCCATTATTGTATCGAATTCGCTTTTCCTCCGTTCTTCCGATCGAATTTTCCATCCTTTGGGTGTGGCTTTGATTCTCCGGGTTTGTACACTGTTTGGCTTCCCCATTTTAGATAACAGAGCGAAACTGTGTCTACGTACCTGTGTATGTGCTTTTGCGTTCCAATAAAAACATTATGATAAACGTGTTACTATTGTTCGGATATAAACCACCAGTTAGCCAAACTCATGCTGAATAGTTGGTGGCTGGTTCGTGTTGTGAGATCATTTCTAGAAGACGCGGCGGGCAAATCGAAAAGGTCGGCTTTATTTATTAGTTGTATATTGTTATTGCTATTGCTGCTGCTGTTGCTGCTGCTATGATTGTGATGCTTTTTGTTTTTACACTAAGTGGTAGAGACCGGTTCAGCTAATCAGAGATACAGAGTAGCTCGATAGCATAGTGACGGCCGTAGTGAGGCCTCTCGGAGATGGTTATTTATTTAGCTGAAGATATCATTCCAAGAAGAAGTGAACAGGAAGAACGTATGAACACGCATCCAACGCACATGTTGCCATTGATCCATATAGTAGACAGCGGTATTGTGTCAGTTTGTTGTAGGAGCAAAATTTCGGCTAGAGATTTTATTACCGAACTACAGACAGATAAAAAATAATTTTACGCTTCCGGGCTACCGGATTGCTGCTAATGCCATTTGAATTGCATTGACGGTTACAAGAAGGATCATATGAGTTTCGTCACATACATAGGGTTCATGCTACATACTAAAGCAGAGTTTTACTAAATCTGAGGTTCTGCTAACGGTGGAAGCGGTTCATGGTCAAATTTATTATGCAAGCACTGCGATGTAACAGCTCTTAGTAGACACTTGTTGTTTTGTATTTGATATTTACCTGGAAACCATACGTACGTTGCGATACTATAACTTTTTGCATGAATTTCAGCGACGCTATGAGATGGCTTAAGCCTAACGTGACTTGGCTCACGGTCGATTTTTCCCGTTATATCTGTCGGCTACAGACACGTGCTATCAGCCGTTGTAAACAGCGCAGAAATAAAGGATATACTGCTTCATGATGAATCAACAAACTACTACTCAGCATAACATTGACTATGGAGATATATTCTACATTAGTGGAGACCAGGACCTTCTCTATTCGCTATATCACGGGGATCTTTTATGTTCTGGATTATTTAGCCCCCAAAAATCGAGACCAAATCATAGATGAAGCAACATGCCGACTATGAACTAGAACAGTATTCTTTACATGGCCCATATAGCGTTGCTTGGTTTTAAAATCTAGTGATCTCCATATTGCCCGTTAACTCAACGTAGACTTGAAGCTTAAGGAGACTTAAGTAGTAGAGTTGAAGCACACTTTGTCGTCTACCTGAGGCAACAGTAAGATCCAGCGAACAATTAGCATTGGTCCTCATTGTTCATAAGCCTAAGTGCAAAATACGCCTGTTACGTCGACTGTGTCCGCCCGTTTTAGCAACGATAAGCAGAGTTGCTCCCTACAGCTAGCTTCATTTGCAATCTAATCATTGGGTAAGGGTCAGAAGGACGGGCGCGATGGCCTCTTTTTCCGCATTGCCAGTGTAATAGCGGACTACTAACAAATAAAAAGAGAGCGAAATCAGGCCTTGAGTAATTCTGTGTCGAGCTATGGGCCTAAAGTTTTAGACGTGTCTCTATTTGCCCCTTTTAGAAAATAATCAAAAGCGAATGGCCGTGTGCTCAGTGTAGATTGTCTTAAACAAATATCACCTTTGCTTTAGATTCGAGATTTAATAGTCGTGGATTGTGTATTCTTACATCTGCTTTCATCTTAGTACAATAACAGCATACTCACTAAACCGTGGTCTCCTTTTCGTCAAGAGCGTGGACTTCAAGTTGGAAATAAAAGCTGATATCTTATATTGTTCCCGCTTAACGTTTGCCAGTCACTTTTGTTGACCACGTGCGAGTCAAAGGAAAATGGACTATCAATAGATAATAGCATTCCAAAGATTTCCGTTAGCTTTTCTCACTTAAGGTATATACACACACACAAACATTGCAGTGTGTATGCATGTGTCGGCGTATTCATAGAAGTGCTATAATTCGTAACAAATTAAGTAGTCGAACATGTATCATCACAATACTAACAACGACCAACAAAAAAAAGACGATGAAAATTAATGAAAACCAACGAATACAAATCATTTACGCGACATATTGATAGTAATTTCTCTGCTTTTATTAAGAATGCTAGAAATACGAATACAGAGTTTCTGAATAATCTGAGTCACTATTGTGGATAACAGCGTCTAAAGCGATGGGGCTATGTGCAACCGGTTCGAGTCTCCTGAAGCACGTATATGGTATATAATTTATGTGCAAATGATTCATGTAAACTCGTATTCTATACTGGGAAAAGACGAACGAATTGAAAGCAAAAGTTTAAATTTGCTGCTGTTCTGTTTTTGTTTTTGTTGAACGGTATAGCAACGATGTCTCTCCAGGCATCGCTGCTACCATCGGCAGGACAAACGCCTTCGTCGAGTGGCCGAGAGATCTACCGTAACGGCTGGTTGCGCTGCATCCCATATCTGCAAACGTCGGACCAACTGCCCAAATCGCACCTGGAAAATCTATTTGTTTCGTTCTGCGTTCATGATGATGACGGGCCCTGGTTAGAGTTCTACGACAATCGACACTGTTCAGCCGAACATAAGCCAGTGGCCAGGTCAGTATCGTACCGCAAAAGATGAAATTCATGTATACGGTATCCATGCACGTCCCACATTTTATTCTAGATCGCCACGTGCCTTATTTTGCTTCGATTTATTGCTGACCATTTTGCGCACCATAGGCCACATAGATATTATGGCAACAGCCTAGAAGATCCCTTATGCACGCTTTCATATTTATTAGACAAGATGAAATAGAATCGTACTGTATATAATGCTGATTAGTTTTCCAGGATGTGTTCATTGGGACAAAGTATTAGCCATGGACTACAAAGCGGATCATACTACGATACAAGTCGATGACAGATGGGTCCGATACGACCAAATGCCTTGACCCTTTGGCTAGCAACGTATTCGGACAGCCTTTTCCTATGGTGATTCATAATAGATCAACATAGAATAAACGGGCACTCCGTTTAGACGTTGTTAGTTTTATCGTCTCGACAATTGTCGATGTGTTGCGGCTGATACACTAGTACTTAACTCTAGTCGCCCCTTAGCCTGCGGTGCATTTTGCAGCCATAGCAACCAGCATTCAAATTAGCGCCACGCTGTTCTGCAATATAATCCATGTAGATGAGGTCATTGTCTTCGAGTGTAACGACTATTACCTACTTGACGCATTTCGAAATCGTCGCCTTTTCTCTCCCGAGAAAAAAGTGGAGTTCCTCTGCTCAGAACCGATGAATCATATGTTTTTTAGCGCTGTTTGTCACGCCGCGCAGAGAAGTGTATGTTTATTTTGCTCTAGGATCAATGAACACACATAACAAATAGCAGCCTCTATCCAAAAACGGAGTGCCGTTATTTCTTCGACTTCACTACAACGAAACGGTATTCATCAATGGACGTAACGCGCAAAGCAATCGCTATTGCGTGCCCGAGTTGAGGATGTCATTGATTACAGTGGGCGGTGAAGCGTAGTCTGGAAAACACGGATGACAAAAGACGCTCATTCTAATGCCTGACACACGTTAGCTAATCTCTGCGGTCTATACGAACTCATTTTAGCTAATAGCATCCTACAGTTATTGGCAAAGTTTTTTTTGATAAATATCGCAATAAGCGGGCTCCGTCGGAAGAGCTCAAGACAGCTTGGTCTTTAGACCTGTTCCTATGCCCTAACACATTCGGACATCATAGCAACTGCCTTGGTAATAATCAACTAGCCTATTAGGTCAGGTTTCCTGACTTCTACTGCGTCCAGTGTGTCAGCTGATTAATCGCAATATTGGTAACTGACACCTTGACAAAATGTTTGTCCATTGCGGAGCTTCGCAATATATAAGAAGTATCCACATATGGAGAAAGAGTACAGATGTACTATACATTTGTTAGACATACTCAGCCAATTTAGGAGTTCATGATGATATATATCGTGAGTTTGTATATGTTGACGAAGAACGATTAATTACAGATTCTCATTGAATGAATGTTTGCACATCTCACCACGGCTCGTCTGTCAAGAGGAGGATTGCTTCGAGTTTGCAGTTACGTTGAAAGATAAAGTATTGAGGTTAGTTGGAATATTTTTGAAGATGGGTCGTTTTCGTATGAATACGCACAGCCAGTCACTGCTGATCGCAAATGAGATACAAAACAAGACGATAGATACTATAAGTAGGCTTTAATTAGATCCACCACTAAACTGGTCTTTGAGGTCGCTGAATTATTCATTAGTGGTTAAAGAGTCGGATATGACTCATGCAGTTCATTGGGTCCGCTTGTCGAAGATCATACACCCAAAAGAACAAAATACTCCATAACATTAGTAAGCTGACGAATGTTCCTAATTACGTAAATACACTAAAATCACAACCATTAATTTTCGTAAAAGGTGAAGCGAAACAAATGTATCTTGTATAGTGGAGAAAAGTTGCATAGAACTTAAACATATCATACATTTTCATTGTACGGAGATGACTATTAGATCGTTTTTTGCTCTATGTCGTGGCTGAACGCGTCTGTTGTTATACAATATACGCTATTAATCGTGGAAACAGAACGTCATAGATATTCCCTTCTACATTGCCTTTGCATTGATTGGCGGTACGAGTTATAGTAAACAGGAACACTATGACACGTATTGTTGCCGCCATACAAACAGTTGACGCGCCTTCGTATCTCTTGCTTCTTCTTTGTATGTTTATGCATCTGCCTGATATTTAGCTAGCTGCCGGATGGAAGGCAATGGCCAGTGTTTCCAGTATTGCTAATGCTATATAACGTCACACTGATGCGGCTGTTGCAGTAGGTAACAGTTTATGTTGATCAATTTGTTCCTTTCTGTCGGGAAACAAAATGGAGGCCAAGTGGGGTGGAAGGAAGTCACAATCATTCATCATAAATACAAGTGACCCTTTTCCATTGGATAGACAGCTGTGCCAAAACTATAGCTAAGTAGAAGATTAAAAAAGCTTCTTTGCATATGGTTGTTCCGCGGCTATAAAAAAAATGCTTGCCATAGCGTTGATATGACCGCCAATGTCGTGATGGTTTGTTAATATAACGAATATACTAGGGCCACTAGTAAGTAAGGAACTTCTACAAGGAGTTTAAGTATTCACTGTGCGATTTGTATGCCATGCCTATGTGTTATAACGTTTTAGGTCATGTAATTGTCAACGTTTCGTCGATAAGCTGAATCTCACAACAGTTATTAATATTATGAGTCGCTTACGATCGTCAATTCTATCAGGTTCAGCCAAAAGTGTCATCTAGTAACCATCGCCAGTATGCTTTATGGGGCCCAATTAGCATCTGCTACAACATATTTAATAAGAGCAACGAATTATTATGATTACAATGTCTTCTACCGCGTATTTTTTCGTACGCTCAAAACGCATTTCATATTCTTTTTTTTCCTGATTTCACGTCCGGTGCTTAAAGCGTTAGGCGTTGCTTTGGACGTATGGCTCCCAGCATGAGATAAAGTGCTGTGTCTATACTAAGGTTCAGGCACACGATCATGAAGTCTTCCTAAATTTAGCAGGCAAGCACGTTACCCTATACACTTGGAAGCTTTTGAAGCGATCATTTCGTCTTTCTTTTTTTGTTCGTTCAAACGTCTCAACCAATTCTCATCTTCGTAGACCAATTTCATTTTCTCAACAGATTAGCGACTGAGAGTCGCGAGTTGACATTGGACTGGGTAGCCACACTCACGGAGAAGCTCAGGGAGAGAGGTGTATTCCGACCAAAGGAAAACGAATATACTACTGAACCGTACAAAGCCATCCCTGTAGCGGGTGTCAGCACAAACAGCATAAATGCCGGCCACACGATTGGCGGCGCCAACACTGGATCGCAGTTAGGTCCTAACAACGTTGTTCTACTTCCACCGGCGCACCCCCGAAGAAATATGCCCTTACCCCCACCGCCTACGGAAGAACCCAATGACAGGTTATTTGGCAACGGAGGTGTCCGACGAGGAGGGGATGCTCGTAGCAGTAGTACGTCAGCCGGGTCCGGCTATAGGCCACCGTCAGAAGCCGAAATGCAGGTACGTCTGAATATACGTATACAGTACTGATCCCATACAAAAACATTACTAATTACCTACAATAATCAATGGCCGAACTAAATAATACATTAACTACGACCTCGAGTTATAATATACATCTCACACTGCCCCATGATTTGAATCGGCGCAATGCTGAGGCATCTCTTGTTATATACTGTACTGTACAACTGAGAGTATGCGGGAATATTACAAAGAAACAACATATTTCACAGCTCCTAAAAAGAGGGAAACACTTTTTAAACAAAAACACAATTATTAAGCGAGCGTTCGCGTCTACGGCCAGTCGCTTTCCAGTCCGCATTGAGCTACATTTCCAGTGGTCCGACATCATCGACGTGCCCTAATTCTCTCAATATAGCTTGCTTTCAACTTAGCTCATTTATTGTTTCCAAGCTTATTTTGACTGACTATTCAAAGATACGTACGCGTTCTGCAAAACCAGAATATTGATTATAGACTTTAACGAACGGGCCGGTACAGCGGGGCAAACTGCTTGACGCTTATTAGCGTCAATCGGCCGTAGCGACACATAAAAGTAAATGTATATGGCATTTGAATAATTTTTTTTTGTTCATGAAAGCTAACAGTATATCGTATATGGTACTATTTTTTTGGTAAAAATTTAAATTGTTAGATTACTCAATATTAGTTAGACGGCAACTCGGAGTCAGTATCGTTATCGTTGTATCTGCACTTGGTTATGCTAGTAACAAAAATTATTGTTGCCTCTTATCGTTATGAGGGTAACGTTTATATAACATATTTAACATCTAAACGTTAAATATTTTAAGCTTTTGTCGGAGGTCGAACGAAACGGGGTCTGTTATAGTGCTATCAGGATGCTTTGTGAGCGTTTGTTTTCCTGGTGTAAAAACGGCATCGATCTGACTCTGTTTTCTTATTGTTTGCCTTTATCTGTAAAGGTTTTTCGAGTATGGAAAAATACGAAAAAATTCAGAACATTTTCCCAAACGTCTCAATAAAAAGCCATTCTAACGATTATGGCTGTGATCAGGTGAAAAGGAATATTATTTGTTAGGTTCAACACCGATAGACGTCTGCCGACACTAACTGCTTCTTTGATTTCACAGACAACAATATAAAATGGGGAACTGTGTTGTGAGTTGATGTGAGATAGGGTGATTCATTTAGCTAATGGATGTCTCCTTCACCGACCTTAGTCTCCCGCATCGTCGGATTATTGGTATGGGCATCGTGAAGCCAACTGGTCACAGAGCGATATGGGACCATTCCATTTGATAGAATAAATGGAATGGTCCCAGCGTTCGACCTCTACAAGGGGACCCCATCAAATATTTAGCATTTCTTTAAGACGCATAACGATAGGGGGCAACGCGTAATCCGGGTGACTGACTTGTTGCTGTTGGCCATCTATTTTTCGCATTTGATCAAATGCTTGTTGAGCTATAGAAAAGCTAAATAACTCGGCTCGTTTTCCTGACATAGTTTCGCCGGACTCAGAGCTACGTTCTCTAAAAGTGTCATCTAAAAGCCACTATATTGAGCTTTATCACATGACTGCCAGCTTATGTGAGTCATCATATCGTACCTATAACGTAAGATATCGTATGTTCCTGACTGTCGTTATTACAAACCAGATGCCACATATCGTGACCTTTGAAAGAGGGATCGTATTATAGCGCATCGTCAAAGCTAAACAATATTGTCAATAACTGCTTGCATAATTACAGTCGTCATAAATAATATTTTATATAAAAATTGTACCATTTAGTATCATAGTTACACAGGCTACAGTGTCGTTAAGCTGGCTTTGGTAAGCAATGTGCACAACCCTGCAATTAAAATGTCTCCGTTTCATACACAATTTACCGTCACTAATCGAACAAAGCGTAAGTCCTAAACGTATCATGATTATAATTGTGGTTCATAAGAATGAATGATTCAATTGATTATCTTCACACTGTGCAGTAAGTTCTGCAGATTCTGTGGTGCATGAATCATAATCAACTTAGTATGAGACGTCATCTTCCGTTGCAAAGATCATTCTTTCTTTCCCCGGAAGACCAATACTTCACTATAATTTTGTTGAAGCACCGGCCTCAAGCAAACGACAAAGTCGTTAGTAGCCCGGGTAGTCCCGCCTTTATGTCAGTTCTTTTTAGGCCACACAACGAAGGATCCTTTACAGTACATTCTGTTCCCTATAATATGATATGGTGGAGTGATGTTTTTTTACCTGTCATAATAAGTGGTCGAGCAGAGAGCCATAAGAACAATGTCGTCGTTTATTGCTGATAACATTGACATCACTGTGTCTATGAGGACTACTAAGGGGCTTGTATGTATAGAGCTTAGTTTTGCATTGTAAGACGCATTTGTTGACTGTTTTTTGCATGCAAAATCCACTGTAAGCTGTAATGAATAATGGGGTCATGATACACAGCAGGTAATTCTCATGACATTTAGCTGCTTTATA